>NC_057805.1:189959091-189960357 GCF_018294505.1 Triticum aestivum | reverse complement strand
TGTTAAATCACATGGCGATGTGAACTAGATTATTGACTCTAGTGCAAGTGGGAAACTGAAGGAAATATGCCCTAGAGGCAATAATAAAGTTATTATTTATTTCCTTATATCATGATAAATGTTTATTATTCATGCTAGAATTGTATTAACCGGAAACATAATACATGTGTGAATACATAGACAAACAGAGTGTCACTAGTATGCCTCTACTTGACTAGCTCGTTAATCAAAGATGGTTATGTTTCCTAGCCATAGACATGAGTTGTCATTTGATTAACGGGATAACCTCATTAGGAGAATGACGTGATTGACTTGACCCATTCCGTTAGCTTAGCACTCGATCGTTTAGTATGTTGCTATTGCTTTCTTCATGACTTATACATGTTCCTATGACTATGAGATTATGCAACTCCCGTTTACCGGAGGAACACTTTGTGTGCTACCAAACGTCACAACGTAAATGGGTGATTATAAATGTAACACCCCGCATGTAACTTGCCATATTTGTAACTCCGACTCTTGCCATTTCCGGCTATGTGTTATGTTTTTCCCTCCGTTGTCGGGTTTTGTCTTTCGTTTTGTATTTTGTCATGTCATGCATTTTCATATCATGTCATCATGTGCATTGCATTCGCATACGTGTTCGTCTCATGCATCCGAGCATTTTCCCCGTTGTCCGTTTTCCAATCCGGCGCTCCTATCTCATCCGGTGCACCCCTCTTGTTTTCTTTCATGTGCGTGTGTCAAACTTTCTCGGAATGGACCGAGGCTTGTCAAGTGGCCTTAATATACCACCCGGAAACCACCGGTCAAGTTTCGTTCCATTCGGAGGTCGTTTGGTACTCCAACGGTTAACCGGGCATCCGCAAAGTCCATTTGAGTGTCCAGCAAAAACCCCCTCTAAAACCAGCCCAAAACCCACCAAACTCTCTTCCATGCTCTAGGTCGTTCGATCACGATCGTGTGGGCGAAAACCGCACCTCATTTGGAGCCTCCTAGCTCCCTCTACCTATAAATATGTGGGCATCCCGAAATACATCCGCAGTCCAAACCCTAAAAAAATCCCTCCGCGCCGCCGGACGCGTCCGTACCCCGGCGGACACGTCCGCCACCGCGCCGCGTCCAGTCCGGAGCCGCCACGTGTCGCCGCCGGGCTCCTCCCGCCGCCGCGGCCCGCAGGCCCGACGCCGGCCCCCGCGGCCCGAATCCCGCACCGCCGCCCGAGGCGCCTGCCCGCGCCCGTGGCTCGCCGGCGCGCCCCCACCG
>NC_057805.1:189949556-189959081 GCF_018294505.1 Triticum aestivum | reverse complement strand
CGCCGCGCGCCCGCGCCTCGCCGGCGCCGCCCTCCGCCGCCCCTCCTCCGGCCGCCTCCTCCCCTTCCTCCGTCGCCCCTCCGGCTCCTCTTCCTCCCGCCGGCGACCGCCATCGTCGAGCTCGAGGAGCCAGCCCTCGATCCGATCTGGTACAGCCCCCCGTTGACTTCCCTCGCGTCCGTTTTTTTCCCAAGTCATAAAGTTTCATCAGCATATGCCCCTGTTTGTATTGTGATAACTCTGTGCATGTAGCTCCGATTCACGCGTATAATATGTCAAATTGTTCGCCTCGTGATGCTCTTCATTTTATTCAATTGCACCATGTTCATTAGAGGTCATCTTGATACCCAAATCTTCGTTGGAAGAGGGCTAGTTGCTGTTATTCTCTGGTTCTTATCAGAACTTGGAGATTTGTCATTTTCGTATCATTTATTCTGTGCATCTTTTGAGCATGAGCTCTACATGTGTTTTGAAGTATGCCATGCCATATTTCTAGTGGTATAGTCCATGTATTTTTGTGATCTCTGTGGTGACTATCACAAGCATGCAAAGTAGGCCCCGTAATAATTCTGATTTCAGGGACTTAGTGATTTCTCTAAGTCTTTGTCTGCTGTAATTTTGTTGCCATGTAAGCTTGATGCTACAGAGAGATCCATGCATATTTTGGAGATGTTCAGTAAGGATGTTTTGCAGCTATAGTTGTAATTGATCAATGCCTGCAATTGTTTGCAATTTTAGAGTGCCATAGCATGACTCAATCTTGCTCTACTTTTGCTATAAAATATTTCTGGAAGATTCTTAACATGAGATGCATTTTTGCCAAGCTTATTGTAGTTGATCCATATATGCTATGCAATTGTTCTTGCCATGAATAGCTTCATAAACGTGCCATCTTGCTGTAGGTATGCTTGGTTTGTCATGCATTGCTCTGTAGTGAGTGCATCAAGCTCACAAAGAGGCCTACATATTAATATTTCTGCCATGCTCTGTTTTCTGCCAAGTCTGAAACCTGATAACGAAACTTGCTATGTGTACATGCTTGCCATCATATCTTCTGGTCCTTTTTGGCTTATGGTCAGTAAGGGACTTTTGTCATGTGCATTTAGTATAACACTGCCATGCCTTGTTTTCTATGTTAAGTTCCTGTAGCATGTTGATTTCATGCTCTAAACATTGCTACTTGATGCTGTTTTCTGCCATGTCCAGTTTTTCACCAAGTCTGTGATCCTGTTATCTTTTGCACTTTTGCCATGCTTGTTTGAGCTTGATATGTTGTGAACTAGCTGTAGCTCAGTGTTCATCTTTTGTCAAGCATCTCCTGTAAATTACTTCCATGTGCTTTGTGGCTATGTTGGGGTGCTGTAGCATTGTTACTTGTTGCATTTTAAGTGCTATCATGTTGTTAATCGCAGATTCGTGTCATTCTTGTTTTGCTTGCCATTTGCAAACCGTGCATCCGATTCCGGTGATCTTTATATCGATTTCGACCGAAATCATCCCATCTTTCCAGTGGCATGCTTGGTTTGCCAAGTTACTGCCATGTTCATCTTTTTCCTTCCGGAGCACGCATATGCATCGCATATCATATCTGGCATATCATTCATGTTTTGCATCATGTTGCTTGCGCATTTCTCGTTGTTGATTGTGGTTCCGTTTGTTTGTGTTCTTGTCTTGGGTAGAGCCGGGAGACGAGTTCGTGAACGAGGAACCTGTCGAGTACGCTTACGAGGATCAAGCTTTCGACAACTCTGAGAACCTTGCAGGCAAGATGACCACCCCTCGAAATCACTTCTATCTTTGCTATGCTAGTTGTTCGCTCTATTGCCATGCTCGCTACCTATCACTTGCTATATCATGTCTCCCATTTTAGCCATGTCAGCCTCTAACCATCCTCTCCTAGCAAACCGTTGTTTGGCTATGTTACCGCTTTTGCTCAGCCCCTCTTATAGCGTTGCTAGTTGCAGGATAAGTTGAAGTTTGTTCCATGTCGGAATATGGATATGTTGGGATATCACAATATCTCTTATTTAATTAATGCATCTATATATTTTGGTAAAGGGTGGAAGGCTCGGCCTTATGCTTGGTGTTTTGTTCCACTCTTGCCGCCCTAGTTACTGTTATACCGGGATTATGTTCCTTGAGTTTGCGTTCCTTACGCGGTCGGGTGATTTATGGGACCCCCTTGATAGTTCGCCTTGAATAAAACTCCTCCAGCAAGGCCCAACCTTGGTTTTACTATTTGCTACCTAAGCCTTTTCCCCCGGGTTTTCGCGAGCCCGAGGGTCATCTTATTTTAACCCCCCCCCCGGGCCAGTGCTCCTTCGAGTGTTGGTCCAAACTGAGCAGACTGCAGGGCCCCCTCCTGGAAACTCGAGGTCTGGTTTACTCGTAGGATGTCTCATCCGGTGTGCCCTGAGAACGAGATATGTGCAGCTCCTATCGGGATTTGTCGGCACATTCGGGTGGCTTTGCTGGTCTTGTTTTACCATTGTCGAGATGTCTTGTAAACCGGGATTCCGAGACTGATCGGGTCTTTCCAGGAGAAGGTTTATCCTTCGTTGACCGTGAGAGCTTATGATGGGCTAAGTTGGGACACCCCTGCAGGGTATTATCTTTCGAAAGCCGTGCCGCGGTTATGAGGCAGATGGGAATTTGTTAATGTCCGGTTGTAGATAACTTATCACTTGACCCAATTAAAACACATCAACTGCGTGAGTAGCCGTGATGGTCTCTTCTCGGCGGAGTCCGGGAAGTGAACACGGTCTGTGTTATGGATGACGTAAGTAGGTGTTCAGGATCACTTCTTGGTCATTGTTAGATGACGTCCGTTCCTTTGCTTCTCTCCTCGCTCTCATTTGCGCAAGTTAGCCACCATAAATGCTTTTGCCGCTGCAGCTCCACCTCCTTGCACCATCCTTTCCTATAAGATTAAATAGTCTTGATCTCGCGGGTGTGAGATTGCTGAGTCCCCGTGACTCACAGATTCTACCAAAACAGTTGCAGGTGCCGATGATGCCAGTGCAGATGATGGCGTCGATCTCAAGTGGGAGTTCGACGAGGAACGTGGTCGTTACTATGTGTCTTTTCCTGATGATCAGTAGTGGAGCCCAGTTGGGACGATCGGGGATCTAGCTTTTGGGGTTGTCTTATTTTCATCTGGATTTTGACCGTAGTCGGTCTATATGATTGTATTTTGGATGATGTATGAATGATATTTATGTATTGTGTGAAGTGGCGATTGTAAGCCAACTCTTTATCCCATTCTTGTTCATTACATGGGATTGTGTGAAGATGACCCTTCTTGCGACAAAACCACTATGCGGTTATGCCTCTAAGTCGTGCCTCGACACGTGAGAGATATAGCCGCATTATGGGCATTACATCAGGCTTCCAATATGTACCATCAACATTGAGTTTCCTCTCAAAGGCAATACCCTCTTTCCTAGGGTTCCTATTGAGGATCTGCTTTTTAAGCACATCACAAAGAGTCTGATGCCCTTTGAGGCTTTTGTACATGCATGTCATGTACAATTCCTTCAGCCCTGCATCATCAGTGATACTACCAATGTCCTCAGATGAAGAATTAGTGATAGCAGAGACAGTTGAAGAATTTGTAGCATTAGAAGCATTTGAACATTCAGGTGAAGAATTAGCAGATTCACGTTCAATGCATTTCAAACATGGAGGAACAAATTCTTCCTGAGAAGCGCTGATTTGTTGAGCAAGTACTGAATCGCGCTCCTTCTGAAGATCTTCATAACTCACTCTTAGCTTTTCAAGATCTTGCTTTCTCTGAAGAAATTCATAAGAAAGCTTCTCATGATCAGATAAGAGAGTGTTATGATGACCTTGAAGGTTGTCAAACCTAGTCTGAAGTCTTTGAAGATTTTCAGTCAAGGTTTTAGTGTGATCCATTTCTTCACCCAACATATCATCACTTTTGTCTAGCATGTTTTGAACCTTTTCAAAAGCCCTTTGTTGTTTCACAGCAATCTTAGCAAGTTTAGAGTAGCTGGGCTTGAGGTTTTCATCGGATTCATTCTCACTTGATTCAGAGGAGGTATATTTGAGTACCTTGGCACCCTTTGCCATGAAGCAATAGGTGGGAGCGTAGTCATCATTGCCTTCATCAGCCTTGTTGGTGAAGCCATTTTCTTCAGAGTTGAAGATAGACTTGCTGACGAATGCAGTAGCGAGAGCTAGACTCGCCACACCAGACTCGGACTCCTCAGATGCCTCATCTTCCTCATGTTCCTCAGATTCAGCCTCAGAGTCCATTTCCTTGCCAATGAATGCCCGAGCCTTCTTGGAGCTGCTCTTCTTGTGAGACGAAGACTTCGAGGATTTTGATGATGAAGATTTTGAGGATTTCTTATTTTTCTTCGCATCATCAGAACTGTAATCCTTGTATTTCTTCTTCTTTGATTCCTTTTCCCACTGAGGACAATCTTGAATGTAGTGACCAGGTTTCTTGCATTTGTGGAAAAGCCTCTTCTTGTAGTCACTAGATGAGGAATCATTGCTCCTTGAGGGTTTTCCAAAGCGACCACGTCTTGATAACTTCTGAAATTTCTTCACGAGCAGTGCTAGTTCATGGCTCAGTTCTTCAGGATCACCAAGGCTGCTGCTAGAATCTTCATCTTCAGATTCAGACACTGCCTTGGCCTTCAGGGCACGTGATCTGCCATAGCTCGAACCATAGAGATCTCTCTTTTCAGCAAGCTAGAACTCATGAGTATTTAGCCTCTCAAGGATATCAACGGGATCAAGTGACTTGTAATCAGCACGTTCTTGTATCATCAATGCCTGAGTATCAAATGAGGAATCAAGCGATCTCAGCAATTTCTTCACCACCTCATGGTCGGTGATGTCAGTGGCACCAAGCGCTTGAAGCTCATTTGAGATGTCAGTGAGGCGATCGAAGGTTTGTTGAACATTTTCATTGTCGAGTCTTTTGAAGCGGCTGAAGAGATTGCGAAGAACATCAACACGAGAGTCACGCTGTGTTGACACTCCTTCATTGACTTTGGACAGCCTATCCCAGATAAGCTTAGCAGTTTCCAAAGCACTCACTCTTCAATACTGTCCTTTGCTCAGATGGCCACATATGATATTCTTCGCTTGAGAATCGAGTTGCTTGAATCTCTTCACATCAGCAGCATTCAGAGAAGGTGTGACTGAGGGAACACCATTTTCCACAACATACCAGAGATCGTTATCAATTGCCTCAAGATGCATTCGCATCTTATTCTTCCAATAGGGGTAGTCCATCCCATCAAAGGTAGGTCACCCAGCAGAGACCTTGATCATACCTGCGGTCGACATAACTAAAACTCCAGGCGGTTAAACCAAAATCACACAGAACAAAGGAGTACCTTGCTCTGATACCAATTGAAAGTGCGTTATATCGACTAGAGGGGGGTGAATAGGTGATTTTTATGAATTCTTCACTGAGGAATTTGCAGGTGAGGAAATTCCTTAGCGAAGAACTACTAGCAGCGGAATAAGTACTCAAAAGTAAACATAATAGAACACAAGCATGGTCATCATGATGAAATGAAGACAAGCACAGAGTACAGAAAGCATAATCACAGGATAACACAGGATGAAGACAAACAGACTGAAGAAATTGAACTGAGGAAATTAAGAAAGTCTTCAGTCAAAGTCTTCAAACAGATATGAACAAGCCCACAACAACTGTAATGAGGAAATGAAGGATTTGAGGAAATAGAACTAGTAGGCTTGGTGAAGACAATGATTTGGTAGACCAGTTCCAACTGTTGTCTCAGTTGTACATCTGGTTGGAGTGGCTAGGTATTTAAACCTGAGGACACACAGTCCCGGACACACAGTCCTCACCGTATTCTCCTTGAGCTAAGGTCACACAGACCTCGCCCAATCACTCATGGTAAGTCTTCAGGCGACTTCCAAACCTTCACAAACTCGGTCACTCGACGATCCACAATTCCTCTTGGATGCTCTAGACCATGACGCCTAACCATCTGGAAGAAGCACAATCTTCAAAGGTAACAAGCATCGGATCCACGCAGGATCAATCTCTTCAGTGATGCTCAATCACTTTGGGTTTGTAGGTGTTTGGGTTTGGATTTTCCTCATTCGATGATTTTCGCTCAAAGTCCTCGGAGGATGGGATGCTCTCAAATGACAAGTGCCAGTTTCTCTCGGAGCAGCCAACCAGCTAGTGGTTGTAGGGGGCGGCTATTTATAGCCTAGGGAGCAGCCCGACATGATAAGACATAAATGCCCTTCAATAATATGACCGTTAGGTGGGTAGATATTTTGGGACAGCTGGCGCGTAGCACAGCAACGGTCGGAAATTTTAGTATCAAATTCCTCAGGGCTATCATGTTCCTCACTGTGTAGGCAATCCGCACTGGCGAATTCCTAACTCCTCTGTCAGAACAAATTCCTCAGAGACCAGAAGAACTTCGTCTCTGTCACTGAAGAATATGACTGAACTGTATGAGATTTCCAATGGCTTCACTCGAAGGGATTGGTAGGTGTAGGATTTTGAGTTGAGCATCACATGGACATTTTTCCTTAGCATTTCCTCGACCCCCTTTAGCAGTACGGTGTTTCCTATGACTCAAGAAAGATAAAATGAAACTACAAAAACAAAAGTCTTCACGCTTCATGTTCCTCGAATGAATACCAAGTCTTCAAGGTCACACCAATTTCTTCACTTTCAAAGTCTTCAGAAAGTCTTTAGAAATCCAAAGTCTTCAGTCGAAGAACTTCATTTTTAGGGGTCGACTTTCTCTGTAAATATCAAACTCCTCATAGACTTATAGACATGTGTACACTCATAAACGCATTAGTCCCTTAACCTATAAGTCTTCAATACACCAAAATCACTAAGGGGCACTAGATGCACTTACACAACCCCTTTAAGCTAACCTAGTGTGATGGCTCCACACTTAAGTCCTTTTGCTAGGACATCTGCCGTGTTAAGTCCAGGACAGTTAGGGACCAGTGTCTTCAGCTCATCTGGCGTAGCCTTCTTCATCACAACATCGGCCTCCTTGTGCATGTCATCAATGCTGCTGAAGTTTGAGCACACTTCCATGGTGTGCTCGAACTTCTTGCGGTCACCGAGCGAGCACCCAAGGAAGAAGGCCTCCATCCAATGCCCCAGGAGAAAGGGTTGGGGTTGGAGTGGGAGTTCATGGCGAGAGAGAGGTGGTGAAACAGAGCGGTGGAAGAGGAGAGGTGGTGAAGCAGAGGGGTTTTGAGTGCGGTGCTGGGTTAGTAGGGTGGGTTAATATATGAGTGTTAGGCCGATATGAATGAATGCTGACCATTGAACTGCGTGTCGTTTATAATGCAGATGGACAAGGGCAATGATGTCGTGCCACCATTGGAGAAGGGCAGGAGGTTGTGCCTCCATTGGACGAAGTGCAAGTGCTGGATCACCCAAGCCCCAAGCGGAGGAACTATGGCCACTTCCATCAAGAGTCAGGACCAAACCACTTCTGCAAGGTTATCCTTGCTCCTAAGCTGGAGAGTCTGCCATTGCCTCTAGACTTCACAAAGCACTTCCCTGCCATCCCTACAGAGTTCAAGCTGAAGACGAACACTGGATGTGCATGGAGGTAACAGTGAGGGTGATCGACGGCAGGGTCACCCTTGATCAGGGTTGGGCCATCTTCGCCGCTGTTCACCAGATCATGATCGGGTACATGCTGACGTTCAAGACACTGTCCCCCGACACCATGAAGGTGATCGTCTTCAACGACGAGGGCGTGGAGGTGATCACCAAGTGCAAGGAGCACGACAATGCCTTCGCCGCAACCGCCTGAGCTCCCGTGGTCCAGTCCTGGTTGTTCTTACTTCAAGACTTCGGTTTCGTTTAGAACTTATTGTACTGTGTTGGTTTAAAACTTGTTCTTCGTGGTTAAGAGTTATGTTTGTGCCTAAGATTGTGTTGTTGGTACTAGTTTAGTTCTTACTAGTTCTTACTAGGTCACCATCACCACATCGAGTAGGAGGTTACCACACAACTGTCCTGGATGTAATCAAACAACCGGACTTATGTTTCCCCTCAAACAAGTCCGCAACCAAACAACAAGCCTTTCGTTTTAGCACATTCAGGCTAGAGGGGATGCAGACAACCAATCAACATGTAGATGTTGGTTTTTAGCATGTATATGCTCAGCAAGGCCCAACTGGGACAAGTATGCAAAATGGCAAAATACGATGCAGGTAACCGAACGCGCCTTGGGAGTTGCTTATGTGTCTTTGTAGGGATGAGTGTATGTGAGTATGACGCATATGGTAAGTAATCCAAACAATCAAAAAGAGTGTATGTGAGTATGTAACGAGGTTCTGTTAAAAAGAACTGCCGCGAAGGTTGGCTAAAAAAGCACGTCGAGATGGAAAACACAACCGGCCATGCACCAGGAATTGGAAAAGTCTTAGTTTCAACCGACTGATATCTCCTCTTTCGTAAGTCGTGTCGTTGGCCTGACACGTGTCCTATGGACCCAAGCGCTGCTTCCTCCCTCGTCCTTTTCCCCTCCCTTGGGATCGCACGTGATCCGTCTTCTTCCCCAACGCGGCGACTCTCTCCTCTCTCTCACCCCTCCCCTGACGGGCTCAGTCCCTCCTCCTACTGTAACTCCCTGGGAGCATCTACCTCATTTTCCCTTTCCTCCCCAACATCCTTCGGTCCTCCCTCATGTGGGACGCTTCGTGCTCTCGGTCTTCAACGTTGGCCATGAGCTGCTGCTAGCTCTCCTCTGGCGTAGCTGCTGTGAGCTCTCCCGGACGCAGCCGCTGCATGGTCTGGTCGGTGCGGGGCAACTTGGCCATGCTCGGCGATGCATAGCTGAAAGCTGGTGAGTGCCTACTACGAGCGGGGGTGCAAGGTCGGGTGCTCGCGGCATTGCATGCAGCTTCCTGCAAGTGATGCATCGAGGTCACCGTTGTTCACTCCGAGCGGTGCGAAGGGTTGGCGGTGGGAAATGCCTCTACTGCGAACCCACCAGCAACGTGCCTTGCTCCATCAATCGTTGGCGTACTCAGTGCTGCGACACACCACCCATTGGCGGCTGTCGGTGCTACAACAAAGCATCGCTAGCGGCCACCGGAGCATCACCAGTGCGGCAATGAAGCTTCGTCGGGCTGGCGAAACCTCACAGGGTGCTGCAATGGAGCATCACCGGTGCTGTGTTGGAGCACTGCCGGGCCGCGGGAGCATCGCCCGTGCTGCGACGAAGAATCGCCGTTGTTGTGTTGGAGCATTGCCAGGCTGCCGGAGCATCGTCCATGCTGCAACAAAGCATCACCGGTGTTGTGTTGGAGCATTGCCGGCCCGCCAGAGCATCGTCGGTGCTGCAACGAAGCATCTCCCGTGTTGTGTTGAATCATTGCCGGCCCGCCGGAGCATCGTCGGTGCTGCAACCAAGCATCACCAGTGTTGTGTTGGGTGATTGTCGACCCGCCAGAGCATTATCGGTGCTGCAACGAAGCATCACCAGTGTTGTGTTGGATCATTGCCGGCAT
>NC_057805.1:189934107-189949117 GCF_018294505.1 Triticum aestivum | reverse complement strand
ATTGCCGGGCCGTCGGAGCATCGCCGGTGCTGCAACGAAGCATCATCGGTGTTGTGTTGGAGCTTTACCGGGCCGCCGGAGCATCGCCGGTGCTGCAATGAAACATCAACGGTGTTGTGTTGGAGCTTTGCCGGGCCGCCGAAGCATCGTCGGTGCTGCAACGAAGCATCACCGGTCTTGTGTTGGAGCATTGCCGAACCGCGCGGAGTGTCCGCCTATGTTTCAAGGGATGGTCGCAGCAACGTCGTTGCTGCAAGCCGGCGATGCAGCCGTGACCGTGCATGGCGAGCTCGTCCGAGTTTTGCTCCGAGATGACCAGTGACGGGGCTGCCGGGGCTGCTGCAACCTGGAAACGAGAATGTTTAGCACGTATGGCTGGTTGGAGTCGCTGTGCGAGAGAAATAGGCCTATTGGGACGGAAGTGATATTATGGTCCAGACTCCAGAGATCAAGCGGCCCAAACAACGCAAATCAACGGCTGTCGAGGCGATTTAAAAATCCCTACCATCAGCCGATTTACGGGTAGCAGTGGCCCCGGGAATTGTCATCCGCACCGCACCTACCGCCAGTGGGGCCAACGGGTCATCCACCCGCACGTAGACACCAGTCGCTCGCAAAAGTCGCGTCGCAAAAGTTTCGGTCCCACATATACCCTCGCTTCGGCGCTTCGCTACGCACCTGCCTATTCCCCAACAACTGGATTCCAACCCCCTCCTCGCCCCGTCGAATCCATCGAGGCGAGGAAAAAAAAGAGTAGAGGTTAGGGTTCCGAATGGACGATACTAGAAGGTTCTAGAAGCGTACGCTCGTTGGGAGGGCTGCGGGCGGTGCGCTGCGGTGGTTGATGGAGGAGGAGAAGGCCAGGGGGTTGTCCTCGGCGGCCTCGTCGCTTATCCCGCCGACATCCCCGGAGATCGACCTCGAGGCCGGTGCCGGGGACCAGCTCCAGTGCCGGATCTGCCTCGAGACCGACGGTACGTACGGCTGGATCCGTCCTGCGCGAGCTGTTCCCGCCGCTGCCCGCCGTTATCCTTGGCCGTGTTTTCTTTGTTTTGGCAGGGGTTGACTGCTTCTCTCGGTGTAGGGAGAGACTTCATCGCGCCCTGCAAGTGCAAGGGGACATCCAAGTACGTGCACCGCGACTGCCTCGACCACTGGAGAGCGGTCAAGGTAGGCGCTCTCATTCCGCTGATGCCCTGGTGCTATCAGGGAGCTCCGAAGCGATGTGATTGTGTGATGGATCCACCCAGGGTTACAACTGTGGTTTCTTAGCTTAATTATGTCAATGTGTGGAAGCTATACTCCGTGTATGTGCTTATAGATAGAGTTGTAGCCATTTAGGAATGACTGCCTTGCATTGTACTAATAATAATCAATCAATTCATTCATGGATCACATAGAGCACAGACAACTAGAATACATATGGTAAGTTCATCAAGTTTCGCCTTCAACATGTAGGCCTATAGCTCTTGACCTGCTGTTGGAGTCGATCCTGCCTGTGTCTTTCTTCTATTTTGTTGATTAGAGTTTTGTGTGACAAGTGACAACCCTGTTTTTCGTGTCTAAGTTATGCCATTTACGAACGTGATTGTAGAGACTAGAGAGCAACTCCAGATTGCTTGGACATTCATGTATGTCGACAGTCTAAACGGAAGAAAATTTTATAAAAGTTTTACAACAACAATGCATCATATGGATGAACGCTATGCAACTGCATTCTGTTGTAACTAGGAATTCAGTAACTAAAAAATATATAAAAAACTTGCACTATCAGGTAGATCCATGATTGACATGATATTGCCATAGTTGGCCCAAAGAGACATGCTTCTGAAAATGCGTTAATCAAGGTTTGTATTACTAGTAAATACCACCTATAAGTATTCCACTATCATTTAACAAATTTGCTATGCGGACCTTTGGCACAGTTTCAGGTCAAAACAAAAAGTTCTGTATTGCATGAACATTCTGAATATACTGATCCTCTCTCTGTACCTTGAAATTTTGATTTAAGATGCAGTAGTAGGTCAGATCTTTCCTTGTCTGACAATGCACTCTTATGGAATTTTGTAATATGGTTCCAGTTTATCAGGCAGATGTTCCTAGGTCCAGTTATGGTATTTAGCATTGGAAACTCTGCTTTCTGTTAGGATGTTGGGATGTCTACATCAAAATGAAGTTGTGCTGTTTGGTAAGGTTATATGGAGGTTGTTGGCTTGGATATGACATAAACCATGCTCTTCTAAGGATGGATCCAATAGTTTAGAGTAGAAATGATGTATGATACCATTAGTCCAAATATCGGCCAGTTAATCGGCATCTCGATCAGTTAATCACTACTTGGTGAGTCCGAATAGCTGATTTACCGGCTGATTAACTGGAAAATTCGCCCATTTATCCCTACTCACCACCTGACTGATATGGTACCAGTTACCGATATCCTGAACATTGTATGATACACATTTTCTCTTTCAATTGTTGGGAATATGAATTCTATTTGTTCAACAAAAAGTTAAATATAACCTCTTCCTGTTGCATATGCAAAAGCATTCAGTCATCTGTCTCTTTGCATTTTGTTGTCAACTTGTCTGAGCTATTTGTAGCTTGCCTTAATGAAATTGTGTCTTTCTTGCGAGATACTAATAGTGCTTGATGCTTTGTCACATACAGGAGGGGTTTGCATTTTCTCATTGCACCACCTGCAAGGCTCCTTATTACTTGAGGGTTCATGTTCACACTGACAGGAAATGGCGAACGCTAAAGTTTCGTTTCTTTGTTACTAGAGATATATTATTCATCTTTGCTCTAGTCCAGTTTGTAAGTCTTTGATATCCGTGTCACTATTCTTTGTCTAATGATGTATTGAGTGATAAACAGTATTTCTCACTCCTTTGTTCAGGTTATCTCTGCATTGGCTTATTTGGTACATTTTATTGATGGGTACCAGCAATATTGGTTGAGGACGGCCTGGGGTTTTGATAACGAAGTTACTTTTTATTATATATGTGGTAAACAACTTAATCATTTGCACATTTTGTTATTACTTGTACCTGTTTTGCATGATTGTTTGACAATGAATTTATATGTTTTGCCCTTGTCTGAATGCGTGGGGTGGAGTTCAATCCTTGCCCAGACAACACAAGTCCCTGTTCATCCTTAGGACTCAAGTGCACGGGAGCTGTACGGTTTACAAAGTAAAATATACATTAGATTCTATCTGGCCAATCTCTGTTATAATTATAAGAGTTTATCAGTGTGCAAAAGAAAACATGTGTGGGGAAATGTATTTTGTTAACAGTATACACTACAAAGTAGATGAAAGATGTATGACCTAGCAGCTGTCTTTATCTTTTACATGCATGTCAATGATTGTAGTTGCTCTTTCATTCCTACCAGACCTATTCATTAGTTTGTTATATTTATGCTGTGATGGACTAATACTAGGGTATCATGTTATGATCTACACTATGTGGCGTGCACTATGTAGTCCCTAAATATATATGGAGGCTACGTTGCTGAGATATATGATGCACTTATGTTGCCCATTTGATTTGAATTCTGAACTGAGTTGAGCATCTCTCTTATTCTTTTTACAGGAGCTTTGTTGTTTTTTGCTTTACTCGGGTTATCAGGATGCTTCATAACTTGTTATGACCGAAGAGTACGGAGTGACTTGGCTCAGCCTTGTCGAGAACTATGCCTCTGTTGCTGCCAGCCAGGGTATGTTTCGATTAATTCAATGACTATATTATATTAGTTAAGCTGTTAATGCTGCATGCTTGGTCATCTGTATGTTGTACGCTCACCTTCCTATTTCATTTCAGGATGTGTGCAGATTGCCATCTTCCTGGCACACTTTGCATGTGGACTGACTGCACCACATGCTTTGAAGGCTGTGCAACTACAGCCGGGGAGTGTGGTGGTTGCTTGGGAGGTGCAGGGGAAGCAGGGTTACCATTGTTCCTCATCATGGGAGTAATCGTGCTCGGGCTGTTCACGGTTGTCGGCATCTTCTATAGCGTTCTGGTGGCAACTATGGTAGGGCAGAGGATCTGGCAAAGACACTACCACATCCTTGCGAAACGAATGCTAACAAAGGCGAGCACTGCTATCCCTGAGTTGATCAATCATGGTTTTTCCTCCTGTTTATAACCCCAATTTGGTGTTCTCCAGGAGTACGTTGTGGAAGATGTTGACGTTGAACGTGCAGATTGGTCTCCGACGCCACTCCCTGCTGAGCACGTCCAGCAGCTCAAATCCCTGGGACTCCTATAGCCCATGACATGGAGCTGATGGCTGTTGATGATGATCTTAAGTTGAGGACCAGCACCACGGACTGCCCCAGCTGTACAGGAAGCACATACTAAGCCGATGGCAGGCATCTCTTGTATCCGCAATTTGCACAGCCCAACATGGTGCGATATCATCGGTCCTTTTTGTATATTGTAACAGGGAAACTGACTACACCTTGATTTTTATACAAACGAGTCAACTCGTGCCCGTATTGTGCAAAGTTACTGCTCTTCGTTCTTTCACTGGTCTCGTGCACAGACAGATGCGGCAGTTCCAAGGGCATCATAGGTGATGTAGTGCTATATTTTGCTGCCATCTTTGTTGTCAAAGACAATGCGTGTGTGCCATTTTGCCAATGACGCTGACGTTGTGCGCGCATCATTGCCGCATGCGCCGTCGGCAGGAGGAGCTCACCAGGGATAATACTAGTAAGCATCAGCGACCAGCCAGGAATGGCCTCCAGCGTCCGACGAGCTGACGATGTCGCCCTCGCTCAGCAAGCGTGAGGCTGGCCGGCGGAGATGTGGGTACAGCGTATTGGGGACGCGGCTGGGGCGTTATTTTGGTGCAGACGCGAAAAAAGTCGCCTGAGGGGTGTTACTTCGGTGCAGACGGGTGTTATTTCGGTGCAGACGCGAAAAAAGTCGCCTGAGGGTCCCGTTGGGGGTGCGGTTGGAGATGCTCCCAGAGTCGAGCACTCTCCTGAGCTTGGCACTGCCTACCATGGGTGTCATGCTGGGCAGCCGGCGGCGGGTTGAGCTCGAGGCTAGCAGCGTGCGGAGTTGTTCGTGCGTCAAGGGAGGCGAGCAGCGGCGTCTACGAGCGGTGGGGTGGAGCAGTAGTGGGGTGGAGTAACACGGCAACTTCAACTGACCGACTCAACCTGACAGAAGTTTTGTCCACTTCTTGTTTTCTAAGAAATTCATTGCTAAGCTCACAACTGTCATTAGAAATTTCTGGTGGACAGGTGTTAGAGAGACCGACTCAGAGAAAAGTCTCTGCCTTAGGGCATAGAAGAATATTTGTACTTCTAAGACAGAAGGTGGCTTGGGCATAAGGAATCTAAAAGCCATTAATGAAAGTCTCATCCTCACAACTGCTTGGAGGTTAGCCAATGCTCCTTCTCATTTGTACCTTGTGCTAAAAGCTAAGTACTTTCCTGATACTTCAATTTGGAGAGCCACTACTACCCCACCCAAATCTGCTTTTTGCGCTTCTATCTTGAAAATGTTGCCTAAACTGAGAGATCATGCTTTTTATCAACTCACCCAGGGTAACATTTCTTTGTGGAGCATGCCTTTGTGTAATCTTTGGTATTCTATTTATGATCATCTTGTTCCACAACAAGCTGGTTTTGTTTACCCGTCTCATGTGAGAGATCTTTGGCTTCCTGGTTTGAAAAGTTGGAATCATCCACTCATATTTTCTCTTTTTCAGCAGCCTTTAGCCTCTCACATTGTTAATACTCAAATTTTAGATGATGATGGTCCAGATTTGCTGTGTTGGGACCTCACCCCAAATGGTATTTGCTCTTCAAAATCTGCTTACAAACTTTGCTTGCAAGAGCTTCATAGTAATCCAAGAAATGCTCCTCTGGATATTCCTTTGGACTTGAAAGATTTTCTTAAATTCATTTGGAAACAAAAAAATTTGCTCCCTTGAGTTCAAACTTTTGCTTGGAGACTTCTTCGAAGGGCTTTGCCTACGGGTATGTGGGCTGGTTGTTTTTCTATTCATATTGCTCAGACTTGTTGTAGATGTGGCCAGCAGGAAGATGAATTTCACCTTTTTTCCTTTGCAACTTTGCGAGAGCAGCTTGGTTTTCTTCGCCCTGGTTTCTTCGCTCGGATGTTCTCACCAAGGGCACTCTACTATGCATTCCATTCTCATTGCGCTTATTCGAATGGGCCATCCTCATGCTTCCATTAAGAATGTTTTAAATTTTTTGTGGTGCCTTTAAAAAGCTAGAAATGATTTTCTTTTTGATACGAAAAAGCATCTTCCTTATCAGGTTAATATTGCTGCTACAACTCTGGACTCTGAGCCACTTGTTGATCCTTCTTGTCTCCCTACTAAGCAATCTCACTCTAATGATGTTCTTGAAGCTCATGTTCTTCCTTTGCAGGGCAAAACGCTTAAGTCTGACTTGTTAGTTCCTGGGGCTAAAATATTCTCTGATGCAGCATTTAGGTCGTCAAAAATCCCAGGTCTCGCACAAGGCCTAGTGGGTACAGGTATAGGTGTCTTTATTTCCATACCTTCGGATCAGGGCAAGCTCAATTTACAGATTCAGGCTTCGGCCCCTCCTACCTCTACTCCTTTCCAGGCTGAAGCTCTGGCTCTCTCATGTGCTGCACGACTAGCTTTGAGGCCTCTTTCCTCATTTACTCCACTTTCCTCATGGATTCTCTGTCTTTAGCCTCTTTTGCTGCCTTAAGAAATACTTCGGCCACTCCTTGGAATATCAGGAATGATCTTGCTCATTTCTTCAAAGTCACATCTAATTTGAATGCCCAAGTGTTCCACATTTCTAGGGATATAAATGGTATTGCTCACAATCTTGCACAACAGGTTTTTAGATCTAATACTACCACTCAAATCTGTTGCTTTGCTCATGCTCATTCCCATCAGTCTTGCCCTATGGTTTCTCTTCTGTCTCACTTTCAGATTCAAGGCATAAATCTGCATACTATTCACTGCTATTAGCTCTCATGCGCCTGCGGGCAGGTTTTTCTCTTTATCTTTTGCAGAAAGCGCTGGTGTTCTTCCTCTTTTAATGTTCCTTGCAGGTTTGCTTTCTGTACAGGATAAGCTATGGCCATAAGGGTGTGATATGTAGGTTCAAGGAGCTTGCTGCCAAACTATATTTCTTCTTCAAAGCTTTCTTGAGGATTGGGGGACACCTTCACGCTACTTCTTACTTTGAAGATAGATCTCCTAAGTGCATGTGGCTGTATCTCCACAACTTTTAGCTGCAGATCAATTGGTTGACTTGTTTTCAACCTATCTTTGCTATTCCATTCAGCTTCTTTTCCTGGCTGTATCTTCTGCTCTGTATTCTCTGACCTCTGAACCTTGTAATGACTCTTTAAGCTGTCAATGGAAATTGGACACCTTCTAGGTGCCTTGCTTTGTTCAAAAAAAATTGCGGACGGCGTATTTCACATTTGTGCCGGTTTTCCTTTTTTAATTCTGGTGCCAGATTTCAGAATTAAAAAAAATGGCCAGCAAAAGTCTAATTCTCCTATGAATTTACGCTTTCAGATTGGGCAAATTTGACAATTTTGACCTGGAAACGAAATAAATTCACAGAATGAACTGGGTGCGAAACTATTTCACACCCCTGACCCTTTTGTGTAGCGCCCGCCACGCCGGCGCCACACCCTACGGTGCAGCGCCTAGCTCCGGGGCGTTGCACCTCTGTCCACCGTGGCAGCCCACGGGCCCGCACCCAGCAGTGCAACGCCTCCGAGCTAGGCGCTGCACCAGTAATGTGCAGCGCCTAGCCGCTAGGGGCTACACGTGTAATGTGCAGCGCCTAGCCGCTAGGCGCTGCACTGTGACTTATCCAGCCACTTGGCTGGGCCCCCCCCAACCACACACTCTCTCACTCTCTCCCCGAGCTTTGCCCCCTCTCCCACTCTCCCCCCTCTCAAATCTTCTTCCAAATCTTGCAAATTTGAAGAATTTGTCCGTGGATTTCGAAGTCAAACCCTCCCTCAAGGTAATAATCTCCGATCCCCTTTTTTTGATCGAAGTAAAGTTCTCCCATTGCTCATTTGTTGGTAGTTTGGGGAAACCCTAGTTTTGTTTGGATCTAGAGATTTGCATGGAGATGTGAGATGTTTGTTTGCCAATATCTATGATTAGGCTTTGTTAGTATGCTAGGGTTATTCTTATGGGTGTTCTTATGTTGGTGCTAGGGTTAGGTTTAGGGCTAGGGTTATGGTTAGGGTTATGGTTATGGTTAGGGTTAGGGTTATGGTTAGGGTTAGGGTTGTTGTTTCATATATATATTAGGGTTTGTATTCGGTGTTAATCCATGGATTAGTACTCATGGAAGCAATGTTACCTTGTGTTCATTGCTTATAGGGATGGGAAGAACATGTGTGTTTGTTCATCATGGGGACAAAGACGCCTTTTTGAAAGGCAATAAAGAACCGGACCCGGATGAGTTTGACATGGTGTTTGATAGTAGTCCTAGCTATGCGGAGCTCTTGCAACAAGTTAGGAAAGATTTGAATTGGATGGACCCTAGTCATATCATTGAGTTGGAGGGAAGGCATAATGTTGGTTTTGGAATGCACATCCGTTGGAAGACAATGCGTGTAAACTCGGAGCAACGTTGGGTTGCATACAAGGAGACGGTGGCCGAATCACTAGACAAGGCTCTTGAGTTATTTGCAACGAAGAAGGTTGATTCAAGTTTGCATTTGGACTTGAACCGGAACCCCTCCCCTTTGGTTGCTAGTAGCCCCCCATCCTTGAAGCGAGATGAAATTGTTGAACCTCTTTTGACCCAAGAAGTGAGGCCAACATTGAGCCCGTATAGAAACAACCAAGATGAATCTTTGCAAGAGGACAATGATGAGTATGCGGACGATGACAATGAAGTTGATCTCCATGACAACAATGTGGGTGATCTCGACAAATATCATTTGCAAGAGACAATGGACCATTCCATCCCTTTTTCCCGTGCATATGCATCGGACTCGGATGACGATGGTCCCGATGAACAAGTTGATGCGGAGGGGTTCACGGTGAAGGAGGCCGAAGCTTTCGAGAAGGTATTTGGTCGGGATCATCGGACTACATTGTTCAAGGATGTTAGTCTCGCGGATGAAGCCGTGGTAGATGGTGGCCAATGTGTACCTCTTGGGGTTAGGCCAAGCTCTCACCGTGATTTGGTAGACGACAAGAACCGGATTGCTAAAGGTTCTAAGTTCGACAGCTTGTTGGATTTGAAGATGTGGCTCGACAACTACTCAGTTACGCATTATCGTCCACACAAGGTGGTGCACTCGGACGTCAATGTGCGCTACACGGTTGCATGTGCATGTGAAGATGAAAAGGAGGTCCAACTTGGACTTACAAGAGGCCGTGGTGGTGGTAGAGGTCGTGGAAAGGAGGTCCAACAAGGAGTGGCAAGACGCCGTGGCGGTTGTCCGTGGATTGTGCGTGCAAGACCATGGAAAGGAGGTCCTACTTGGCATGTAGTGAGTTGTGTGCCAACTCACATGTGCCAAGGCAAAAGGGTGGATGGCAAGATTGTGTCCGAAGACCACAAACAACTCACGTCCGAGTTCATCGCTTACAGGCTCTCCAACTCAATATCCACACTTCCAACAATGAGCGTCCAACATGTCATTGACCTTGTGAAAGCCATCTTTCATTACAAGGTGAAATACGGCAAGGCATGGAAGGCGAAGCAAGCCGCATTTAAGATGTTGTATGGTACATGGGAGGAAGCATACAACCGAATCCCTAGGTTGTTGTTAGCCATGGCCGCGACAAACCCGGGCATGGTTCATGTGGTCGAGCCTCATGGGCACCAAACAACGGTTCATGAAGGAAGGAAAGTCAGAGTATTTGACCGTGCTTTTTGGGCATTCAAGCAATGTGTGAGGGCTTTCGAACATTGTAGGCCGGTCATCGCAATTGATGGCACGTTCTTGACCGGACAATACAAGGGCACCTTGTTGGTTGCGATAGCAAGTGATGCCAATAACCGGGTGTTGCCATTGGCATTTGCTTTGGTTGAGGTGGAAAACAATGACAACTGGGAGTGGTTTCTGCATCTTTTGAGGACGAAGGTGTTACCCGCTCAAAGGGAAATTTGTGTCATATCGGATCGGAATCAAGGAATTCTTAACGCCGTGGAGATTGACATTCCCGGGCATGCTCCGTTGCACCATCGCTGGTGCATGAGGCACTTTTGTTCGAACTTCTATAGGGCATGTGGCCTTAAGGAGTTGGCCGATGATCTTCAAGATTGTTGTCTCGCTTTCTCTGATAAGCGCTTCGCCACTTTGTACAACAAATTGCTCGCACACAAAAAACTTGATCCCGGGGGTCAAGAGTTTCTCAATAGGCACATTCAATACCGGAACAAGTGGGCACATGCTTTTGATGAAGATGGCCGGAGATACGGTCAAATGACAAGCAATATGGCCGAATGCTTCAATAGGGTGCTCAAAGGTGCACGTGGATTACCCGTGACGGCAATAGTTCAATACACATTTGACAAGATGAATGCGTACTTTGTAAAGTACTCGATGGAAACCGATGCACAGATAGCGGGTGAGAACCCACGGAAGTACAAGTACAAGTTCCCACCCAAAGTTGATGAATGGTTGCTATTTCAATCACAGAAGGCGGACTCAGAAGAAGCTATATTATATGATAATGAAGAGTGGAAGTACGAAGTGAAAGAGCCAGGAGGAACCACAAATGATGGCCGGCAACATGGAGGTCGGGCTTTCAAGGTGTCGTTAACACAATGTGATTGCTCTTGCGGGAGGCCATTGTTGCTTCATCTCCCATGCTCACATTTGTATGCCGCCGGCCGCGTTAGGAATGTGGACATCAATCACCCACGCACCGTGAGGGAGTCGGAGTTCTCAATCATGACGGTCAAGAAAACATGGGCTCCCCGCTTTCACCCATACTTTGACCAATCACAATGGCTGGAGTATCATGGAGTTCAACTATGGCCGGATCCGGAGTTGAAGGTTGTTAAACGGGGTAGACGTAAGACAAAGCGTCTTAGAGGCGACATGGACGGATGGGGCCATGGTGGGCGCTGCGAAGCGGGCAACGACCAATTCCAAGAGCCTTGTGAGAGCTCCCGTTGTGGGGAGTGCAAAGGTCATGGCCACAACAAAAGAAAATGTACCAAACCAAGGAAAAGGTCCAAGAAAAATGATGCAAGCACAAGCCAACATGGAGCTACACAAGGGAGCCAACCTAGTGGTAGCCAACCTAGTGGTAGCCAACAAGTGCCAAGCCAACCAAGTGGTAGCCAACAAGTGCCAAGGCAACCAAGTGGTAGCCAACAAGTGCCTAGCCAACCAAGTGTTAGACAACCTAGTGGTAGCCAACAAGTGCCAAGGCAACCAGGTGGTAGCCAACAGAAGTATGGCTAGTTACAGACATATGCAGCGCCTAGCTTGGAGGCGCCACACTCTATAGTGCAACGCCTGCGTGCTAGGCGTTGCACTCTAGAGTGCGGCGCCTCCAGGCTAGGCGCTGCACATGTCTGTACCTATCCAGAAAAGCAACAGAAGTATGGCTAGTTACAGACATATGCAGCGCCTAGCACGGAGGCGCCACACTCTATAGTGCAACGCCTGCGCGCTAGGCGTTGCACTGTAGTGTGCGGCGCCTCCAAGCTAGGCGCTGCATATGTCTATAGCTATCCAGAAAGCAACAGAAGTTTGGCTAGTTACAGACATATGCAGCGCCTAGCACGGAGGCGCCACACTCTATAGTGCAGCGCCTGCGTGCTAGGCGTTGCACTGTAGAGTGCGGCGCCTCCAAGCTAGGCGCTGCACAAACACTTAGCAATTTTTTTGCCTGAAACTTGAGGCCTACCTACTGTGCCTCCTCCCCCCTCTACTGGGTCTTTTTCAGCCACAGTTCAACAACTAGTATAACAAACATTCAGGTACGACATCATTTCTCCAAGTATAACAATTAGTATAACAAACAAAGGGTTCACAAAAGACATCATTTCATAGAAAGGACCATCACAATAAGTTCCAGTTTACCATAGAGCTACCACCACTCCAAGTTCAACGACATAAAAGGTACGACCACTCCAAGTTCAACGACATAACAAATCACACTCGAAGTTCAACATTATAAAAAAACTAAGATGACTAGTGCTTTCCACGCTTGCTGGGTCCTCCCCCCTCTTGACGCTTATCTTCTTCACCTTCCTAGGAAGAGGAACCCGCTCCGGCTCCGGCTCCGCCTCCGGTTCGACATCGTCATCCAAATAGTCATCCAAAGCCGCCATCCGCGAGGTGCCGACCGTCCTTTTGCCTCTTTGGGTGAAGTCTTCAGGTGTGTACTTGTTGATTCCCCTCCTAGGCTTCAACTCGTATGCAGACCGAGCCCGGTACGTCCCCAAGGTCATATCATCGGCAACCTATGCATCAACAAAAGATATGGAAAGACCGTGTGTGAGGATATAGTTAGCAATGCATCAACAAATGGATATATATCGTCATGACATACCTCTTGGGTGACCACACCCACATCCTCATCCTGGAAAGGTTCACCATGGCTCTGCCCCGAAGCGGGATCTGATGGTGTCGCCGACCTAGACCGTTCTGGTGATACATACTCGGGGTCACGACAACCGAAAAGGTTTGATAGCCGCCTTAACTTTTGGCCCTGGCGCTGCAACATGTACAAGTGAATGAGACATGGAACGTAACAACAAATGTTAAGTGCTAGTTTAAAGGAGATGTGAACCTTAATGAATTCTCGAAGTGCACCTTCCCCATCGCTTTTGCCAGCCGGGGTTGTTTCCAGAATAGTCTCGGTCTCATCAGCTGCTTTCTTGATCTGGGCACGCTATGAACAGAAACGGTATCAAAGTGTTAGGCAAGCGAAGATGTGAAAAGTGCGAATGGAAAAGCAAAAAGGGCTAACCACAAAGTTCATCATTGGAGCTGAAGGGATCACCGAGTTGCCTTTCCTGACTAATGCGTTGTACTGGTGCTGGGCTACCTCATCAAAAACGGTGGGTTCTTCCAGAATCTCCTCAGCATACGCCGGCTGGCATACCTCCACACGGGTACTTGCAAGAAACCATGCGAGATAGTTGTTGAACGCGATCGGGCAGTGCTCACGAAGCTGGGCTCGTTTTCCAGCCCTTGCTTGCTCCACACTAAGAGCGAACTGCACGACATACTTCCTGTGATGGCTGGCCCAATCCTTGATCTTCCGCTGCTTTTTCCTATCCAACCTGCAAGTTAGAAATAGAATATTAGCATCATCGAAACCGTCGAGAAGCTGCTAAGTGCTCAAGGTTAATTATATCTTACGCGTGTAGCAACTTGTCCGTGTCCTCCCACTCCGGCGGGTGTGGCTGGAACAAACCAAACTGGCGGAACACCCGATGTGGCAGGTGAAGCTCAACTGCCCAGTTGCATATCAGTGGGCACCGCATATGCCAGAGATCCCTATCCCTAATGCACATCGGATTAAGCCTGAACTCTATAGGGTTACCAAAACTCTCTCCTTTTCCATACGGCTCCCATTCCACCTGCAAAATGGGATTGAATGCAAAATTGATATCGAGTGAAGATACAAGCATGATAATCACTTATGCAAGGTCGGTTCACCTGCTCAGGCGTGATCGCGTCCAGCTCGCTCTTGTACAACTTGTACATTATAGAGGGATCATCCGTCGTCTCATTTAACACATCCCACTTGTAAGCCCAAGTGGGGAGCCGTAGTGGGTCGTCTTTATCGTCCCAATCCTCGTACTTCACGGTCTTAGGTCGTCCAACCTGCAAACGCTCCCATCTCCATATGGAAAGTGCGAGCAGACAACCACCAATACCTCCAGTGTGCCTACAACTGGCATCGTCCAACTGCACATAAAAAAGAACATGGTCAAATTTGCCGCAAGAGCGCATTGATAATGTAACGCCCACGATGCGGCTATATCTCCCACGTGTCGAGGCACGACTTAGAGGCATAACCGCATAGTGGTTTTGTCGCAAGAAGGGTCATCTTCACACAATCCCATGTAATGAACAAGAATGGGATAAAGAGTTGGCTTACAATCGCCACTTCACACAATACATAAATATTACTCATACATCATCCAGAATACAAGCATATAGACCGACTACGGTCAAAATCCAGATGAAAAATAAGATAACCCCAAATGCTAGATCCCCGATCGTCCCAACTGGGCTCCACTACTGATCATCAGGAAAAGACACATAGTAACGACCACGTTCCTCGTCGAACTCCCACTTGAGATCGACGCCATCATTTGCACTGGCATCGTCGGCGCCTGCAACTGTTTTGGTAGAATCTGTGAGTCACGGGGACTCAGCAATCTCATACCCGCGAGATCAAGACTATTTAAACTTATAGGAAAAGGAGGAGTAATAAGGTGGAGCTGCAGCAGCAAAAGCATATATGGTGGCTAACTTGCGCAAAAGAGAGCGAGAAGAGAAGCAACGGAACGGACGTCATCTAGCAATGACCAAGAAGTGATCCTGAACACCTACTTACGTCCTACATAACTCAGACCGTGTTCGCTTCCAGGACTCCGCCGAGAAGAGACCATCACGGCTACACACGCAGTTGATGTATTTTAATTGGGTCAAGTGACAAGTTATCTACAACCGGACATTAACAAATTCCCATCTGCCTCCTAACCGCGGGCACGGCTTTCAAAAGATAATACCCTGCAGGGGTGTCCCAACTTAGCCCATCATAAGCTCTCACGGTCAACGAAGGATAAACCTTCTCCTGGAAAGACCCGATCAGTCTCGGAATCTCGGTTTACAAGACATCTCGACAATGGTAAAACAAGACCAGCAAAGCCGCCCGAATGTGCCGACAAATCCCGATAGGAGCTGCACATATCTCGTTCTCAGGGCACACCGGATGAGACATCCTACGAGTAAAACCAGACCTCGAGTTTCCAAGAGGGGGCCCCGCAGTCTGCTCAGTTCGGACCAACAGT
>NC_057805.1:189930864-189933852 GCF_018294505.1 Triticum aestivum | reverse complement strand
ACCCTCGGGCTCGCGAAAACCCGGGGGAAAAGGCTTAGGTAGCAAATGGTAAAACCAAGGTTGGGCCTTGCTGGAGGAGTTTTATTCAAGGCGAACTGTCAAGGGGGTCCCATAAATCACCCGATCGTGTAAGGAACGCAAACTCAAGGAACATAATCCCGGTATAACAGTAATTAGGGCGGCAAGAGTGGAACAAAACACCAGGCATAAGGCCGAGCCTTCCACCCTTTACCAAAATATATATAGATGCATTAATTAAATAAGAGATATTGTGTTATCCCAACATATCCATGTTCCGACATGGAACAAACTTCAACTGCACCTGCAACTAGCAACGCTATAAGAGGGGCTGAGCAAAAGCGGTAATATAGCCAAACAACGGTTTGCTAGGAAAGGATGGTTAGGGCTGACATGGCTAAAATGGGAGACATGATATAGCAAGTGATAGGTAGCGGAGCATGGCAATAGAGCGAACAACTAGCATAGCAAAGATAGAAGTGATTTCGAGGGGTGGTCATCTTGCCTGCAAGATTCTCAGAGTTGTCGAAAGCTTGATCCTCGTAAGCGTACTCGACAGGTTCCTCGTTCACGAACTCGTCTCCCGGCTCTACCCAAGACAAGAACACAAACAAACGGAACCACAATCAACAACGAGAAATGCGCAAGCAACATGATGCAAAACATGAATGATATGCCAGATATGATATGCGATGCATATGCGTGCTCCGGAAGGAAAATGATGAACATGGCAGTAACTTGGCAAACCAAGCATGCCACTGGAAAGATGAGATGATTTCGGTCGAAATCGATATAAAGATCACCGGAAACGGATGCACGGTTTGCAAATGGCAAGCAAAACAAGAATGACACTAATCTGCGATAAACAGCAAGATAGCACTTAAAATGCAACAAGTAACAATGCTACAGCACCCCAACATAGCAACAAAGCACATGACAGTAAACTACAGGAGATGCTTGACAAAAGATGAACACGGAGCTACGGCTAGTTCCCAACATATCAAGCTCAAACAAGCATGACAAAAGTGCAAAAGATTACAGGTTCACAGACTTGGTGAAAAACTGGACATGGCAGTAAATAGTATCAGGTAGCAATGTTCAGAGCATGAAATCAACATGATATAGGAACTTAACATAGCAAAACAAGGCATGGAAGGGTTATAATAAATGCACATGACAAAAGTCCCTTACTGACCATAAGCCAAAAAGGACCAGAAGATATGATGGCAAGCATGTAAACATAGCAAGTTTCGTTATCAGGTCCAGACTCAGCAGAAAACAGAGCATGGCAGAAATATTAATATGTAGGCCTCTTTGTGAGCTTGATGCACTCACTACAGAGCAATGCATGACAAACCAAGCATACCTACAGCAAGATGGCATGTTTATGAAGCTATCCATGGCAAGAACAATTGCATAGCATATATGGATCAACTACAATAAGCTTGGCAAAAATGCATCTCATGTTAAGAATCTTCCAGAAATATTTTATAGCAAAAGTAGAGCAAGCTTGAGTCATGCTATGGCACTCTAAAATTGCAAACAATTGCAGGCATTGATCAATTACAACTATATCTACAAAACATCCTTACTGAACATCTCCAAAATATGCATGGATCTCTCTGTAGCATCAAGCTTACATGGCAACAAAATTACAGCAGACAAAGACTTAGAGAAATCACTAAGTCCCTGAAATCAGAATTATTACGGGGCCTACTTTGCATGCTTGTGATAGTCACCACAGAGATCACAAAAATACATGGACTATACCACTAGAAATATGGCATGGCATACTTCAAAACACATGTAGAGCTCATGCTCAAAAGATGCACAGAATAAATGATACAAAAAAGACAAATCTCCAAGTTCTGATAAGAACCAGAGAATAACAGCAACTAGCCCTCTTCCAACGAAGATTTGGGCATCAAGATGACCTCTAATGAACATGGTGCAATTGAATAAAATGAAGAGCATCACGAGGCGAACAATTTGACATATTATACGCGCGAATCGGAGCTAAATGCACAGAGTTATCGCAATACTACAGAGAAATGCATGACAAATCAAGCACACCTACAGCAAGATGGCATGTTTATAAAGCTAGCAATGGCAAGAACAAATGCATAGCATGTATGGATCAACTACAATAAGCTTGGCAAAAATGCATATCATGTTAAGAATCTGCCAGAAATATTTTATAGCAAAAGAAGAGCAAGATTGAGTCATGCTATGACACTCCATAATTGCAAACAATTGCAGGAATGGATCAATTACAACAATATCGATAAAACATCCTTACTGAACATCACCAAAATATGCATGGATCTCTATGTAGCATCAAGTTTACATGGCAACAAAATTACAGCAGACAAGGACTTAGAGAAATCACTAAGTCCCTGAAATCAGAATTATTACGGGGCCTACTTTGCATGCTTGTGATAGTCACCACAGAGATCACAAAAATACATTGACTACACCACTGGAAATATGGCATGGCATACTTCAAAACACATGTAGAGCTCATGCTCAAAAGATGCACAGAATAAATGATACAAAAATGAGAAATCTCCAAGTTCTGTCAAGAACCAGAGAATAACAGCAACTAGCCCTCTTCCAACAGATATTTGGGCATCAAAATGACCTCTAATGAACATGGTGCAATCGAACAAAATGTAGAGCATCACGAGGCAAACAATTTGACATATTACACGCGCGAATCGGAGCTACATGCATGGAGTTATAGCTATACGAATAAGGGCACTTGCTAAAGATTTCTGAGGACTTAGAGGAATTAGAGGGTCGCGAGAAAAGTCAACGTACAGTGGTTTTCGATCGGATCTGGCCGGCTCCTCGAGCTCGGGCTCGGCGACGGAAGAGACGATGGGCCGAGCGGCCGGAGGAAGAGGAAGGCGCCGGGGGGAGAGGAGCGGCGGCGGCGGCGGGCCGGTGGCCGGTGCGGGCGGCGCCGGC
>NC_057805.1:189841841-189930284 GCF_018294505.1 Triticum aestivum | reverse complement strand
CGGTGGGAGGCCGGAGGCGGGCCACGTGGCGTCAGTGGATTCGCCGGGCGCGCGGCGGACGTTGTCCGGCCGGAGCGGACGCGTCCGGCGCGGCGCGGAGGGAGTTTCTAGGGTTTCGTGTGCGATTTTGTTTTTCGGGGGAGATGGAGTTTTATAGGTAGAGGGAGCTAGGAGACTCCAAATGAGGTGCGGTTTTCGCCCACACGATCGTGATCGAACGACATAGAGCATGGAAGAGAGTTTGGTGGGTTTTGGGCTGGTTTTAGAGGGGGTTTTTGCTGGACACTCAAATAGACTTTGCGGATGTCCGGTTAACCGTTGGAGTACCAAACGACCTCCGAATGGAACGAAACTTGACCGGTAGACACCGGGTGGTATAATAAGGCCACTTGACAAGCCTCGGTCCATTCCGAGAAAGTATGACACACGCACACGAAAGAAAACAAGAGGGGTGCACCGGAGGAGATAGGAGCGCCGGATTGGAAAACGGACAACGGGGAAAATGCTCGGATGCATGAGACGAACACGTACGCGAATGCAATGCACATGATGACATGATATGAAAATGCATGACATGACAAAATACAAAACGAAAGACAAAACCCGACAACGGAGGGAAAATCATAACACATAGCCGAAAATGGCAAGAGTCGGAGTTCCAAATATGGCAAGTTACATACGGGGTGTTACAGATAATGTATCAATGAAGTGAAAAGGAAACAACTTCATACCTGTCGATACAAGTAAGCTAGTGTCGCCGAACCCCAACTCCATTTGCTATCGAAGACGGTCAACGCCTTCAGCCACATCCATGGAGCATTCTTGCCTGTGCCATCAGCAAACATTGTCCTCGATATCACGTACCACATGTAGACACGAGCATAAGTCTTCACCATGTCCTCATTAGCATCATCGGGGCAATGAGCGAAGTTCGATGATATCCACGTGAAAGTAGCGCCCTCTGCGACTCTTTCCTTCTTCTTATCTTCCCTTACTGGCTCCCGAGGCTTCGGAGGAACCATACCGATAAGGGCATGCATCTGCGTGCGCCACCCTTCAGAATCGGTGTTCATACATAAAGGATTGCCATCGATAGGAAGACCGGTGATCATAGCGATATCCTGCAGCGTCACGGTCATCTCCCCGGTCCGAAGATGGAAAGTGTGTGTCTCCGGCCTCCAATGATCAATAAGCGCGGTGAGTGCTGCAGCATTGTTGGGTGGCGTCGACCGGCGGACCAACTTAATGAAAGGGAGAAGTCCTGCCTCCCTAACATAAGGTGTGTACCGCTCATCATAGCTCATCCCTCCAAGGCTGATCCCGTGAGACCGAAGCTTCAGAGATGCAAGCTCCTACAAACAAACAAATCATAACATTACATATGGGGCATATGTGTTTGAAAAAACATACGAAATTCATAACACCGGCCACTTTCAGTATTACCCGCTGCTCCACCGACATAGCGTACGACCGGTGTTGTTTGTCCCAATGATCATCGAGAAGCCAAACCATCCTAACAATTTCAACAAAGCATTCTTGTCAACACGATTATCTTTTCAATTCAAAAAAACTAAAGTAGGCCTACTACATGCAAGATCCAAAGCATATGGTGCTTCCCCCTACTTGGGCCTACTTCATACAAATAACATGTCAATCTATGTATCCAAACTATAACATGTCAATCTACTTCTCCATAGAAATAACATGTCAATCTACTTCTCCATACAAATAACATGTCAATCTATGTATCCAAACTATAACATGTCAATCTACTTCTCCATACAAATAACATGTCAATCTACTTCTCCATACAAATAACATGTCAATCTACTTCTCCATAGAAATAACATGTCAATCTATGTATCCAAACTATATAAATAACATGTCAACCTATCTATCCAAACCACATTCTAATCTAACAAGGGTTCCCCAAATCTAATATATGCAAGATTCAAACAAAAGTTGCCCAAATCTAATACATGCAAGATTCAAACAAGGGTTCCCCAAATCTTCAAAATATAATATTTTCTATGGATAGAAAGAAGGGGATCGGAGGAGAGTACCGTCTACGATGGATTGATGAACAAATGCACGGACCAAATCGTCGGATCGGAAGGATTTGGGAGAGGGGATTGAGAGGGGGAGTGCAGATGGCCGCCGCCCTGTTTTTCTGTAACTGCCAATGGGGAGGGTGGGGGAGGAGAGGGCTGGCGCGTTTGCATATAAGTCACAGTGCAGCGCCTAGCGACTAGGCGCTGCACATTACACGTGTAGCGCCTAGCGGCTAGGCGCTGCACATCACAGGTGCAGCGCCTAGCTCGGAGGCGTTGCACTCCTGGGTGCGGGCCCGTGGGTTGCCACGGTGGACAGAGGTGCAACTCCCCGGAGCTAGGCGCTGCACCGTAGGGTGTGGCGCCGGCGTGACGGGCGCTACACAAAAGGGTTAGGGGTGTGAAATAGTTTCGCATCCAGTTCATTCTGTGAATTTATTTCGTTTTCAGGTTAAAATTGTCAAATTTACCTTCAGATTGGTCGTAGGCCGGCGTTAGTTCGTCCAAGTGTCCGTGTCAACTTCTATCGTCAGAGAAGAAAACTTATCGTACAGATTCAGGAAACCAATTCCTTAGCGAGATGCTATAAAAATAGACTAATCCATTGATTTCCGCAAGAACACAATCAATCCAAACGGATCAAAGAATTAAGATCCGCCGAGGAACGAGTGGAAGCTTCACGGCGTCGGCCGGAGGCGCCGAGTTCGATGGCGTGGACGCTTTCCTAGGCCAGGTGCAGCAATCCCATCGCTAGCACCTCGGTCCCGTCGGCCACCGGCAGCGGAGCAGCCATCGTCGAGCAACCCCCTCGCGAGCTGTCCGCGTCCGTCGTACACTCACAGTACGCGTCTGTCGGCTTCCTTCCACGACAGCTGAAAGCCCGGCCCAGCGATTCCCCTGCTCTGCCAGTCTCAATCTACTGCACCCCGCGCAAGCTCCTCGTAGCCATCACGATGGAGGCGCATGGCTTCCCCTCGCTCTACGAGGCGTCGCTGGTGGCCCCAGCGTCCGGTAACCTCTGCTAGACGAGCACACGACGAATTACATAAGGCCAAGACCCTCTTCTCCACCTGCCGCTCATCCTGGCCGGTTCCCGCCTGCACATGTCCAGCAGGCAGCAGCCAGCAGCTGTTTCATACTTTGGGAGAATCGGATAGCAAGGGCACCACGAAGCTCGGGAAGAGAGGGGAAAGAAAGAGGAGCTCACCGTGAACAGAAAAATACAAATACAGACAATAGCAAATGAGGAGCACAGCTACGAGGCCATGGACGATGTCGACGGACGGCGGAGCACACAGTCGCGGAGAGGCCATAGAAAACGTTGACGGACGAAAAGAGTAGGCCAGCAGAGGTGGCAGCATCAGGTGTCCACGGGCAACATTGCGAGGCCATGCAACTGTGTTTTTTTAGGGGTACGACGCAGCTGCGAGAGGAAGAAGCTGCTCGCCAATCGCCATGCAGCTACAGCCGGTTCAGGGATGAGCTCTTCTGGGCTAGCTGCTTACGTAGGGCTAGGCTATAGCCCAATAACGTAAGCCCAGGTTTCTTTCCTATTCCTTTATATCATTTTTTCTTTTTATTTTTAAATCAACAACTTTTGAATTGTCTGAATATTCAATTATATGTCAAACAATTGTAATTTTTATGAGGCTTAGATGGATTATTAAAGATCCAAGTAAAATATTTATATAGTATACTTAGCTTATATCTTCCCGTTGAACATACAAACTTAATTTAAATTCAAGTAGAGGTTCTGACTACAAGTATATTATTTGATTTTCCCAAATTTGATGAACTTTTACAGTACTGCCTATTATCATTTTAGAAGTATTAAAAAATATAAGACATTTCATAAAGCGAAATATACTCATTTTAATAGATCTTTGATGCATTTTAATTGCATTTACTGTTAAAGAAAATGTTTAAAGGGTTGTCCATCCAAAATACTTTTTTAATAGATCTTTGATGCATTTTAATTGCATTTACCGTTAAAGAAAATATTTAAAGGGTTGTCCATCCAAAATTCTTTTAAATTTACATTGAGACTTTTCAGAAGCTCTGAAGGGAATTTACTTCAACATTCCTTTTTTAAATGGATTTTCCGAGGTCTCAAATTCTCCTCATTTTACATGTGCCCATGTCTGATTTTGAATTTTTATGTCGTTTTATTTGAGGCAAATCCCTATGTTTATGGATTGCAAATTTTTGGAACAAAGCTAAACATGTTGATTTTGGGGATAGAGACGATGCCATCAACGCATCTGTAAAAGTAAGAGTTACTTTTTTTTAGAACAAAGCTAAACATGTTGATTTTAATTACCTCCAGCCTCTGCAGTCGATGCATGCACCCATAAAAGTGAGAGTTACTAGAAGGAGAAAGGGAAAAAAGATGGATGTGGGCCACACACGACTGCTACGGTTGAAAAAGATTGAACCAAGGGGCAACGATGGTGGGGCAAGGCTGCATGGATGTGCGCGTGGGAAAGCCATCAGAAGAGCTCGAGGAAGAGCTATTAAGGCGGATACATCAATTGGATTAGCTGATGCACCAGGTGGTTCCTCCTATGAGGTTGAGCAGGTAGCTAGGGTCCCGTACAACTTTCAACATTATTTTCTTGCACAATCACCCTCCAATTCCACTGGACCTTGGCCTCACTAGAGTCCTGACGTCCACAACCCTCACAGTAGGGGACTTGAGGAACACTTATTAGGTTAGGGGCATGCCATTTTTTTCTCCCGTTGCAACGCAAGGGTAATGTTTGCTAGTTAAAACTAAAAATATTAAATTAAAGACAGCCAGGCTGCCGCGACATCGTTCTCTTTGGTCAGGTCGACGAAGACCGGCACCGACATCCACGGGAAGGCTGTTAATGCCCGACGTTGCGACGCTGAGCCGCATCATGGTACGCCACCTGCGTGGCCTACCGCTCGGCCTCCTCGTCGGTCTTGCTCAGCCACACGGGCGTGCACGACACATACACCGACACCGTGCTCATCCACTACCACAATTGCCCCTGCAACTATCATGTCTCCTCTGGTCCTTCACATGCCGCGTCCTGGTGCGCCACCTACATGGCGTGCCGCTCGGCCTTCTCGTCGGTTGCACTCAGCCACACGGGCGTGCATGACACATACATCGGCACCATGCTCGTCCACTACCACGATTGACCCTGCAACCGCCACGGCTCCTCCGGTCCTCCTTCACAGGTTGCGTCCTGGTGCGCCACCTGCGCGGCCTCCTCGTCGCGCTCATCCACACGAGCGTGCATGACACATACACCGGCACCATGCTCATCCACTACCACGATTGCCGCTACAACTGCCACGACTCCTCCAGCCCTCCTTCACAAGCTCTGACGCGGGCGGGGCTGGTGGCGGTGGGGGCGCCTTCGCCTACACCCCGGCCATCGATTCGGCAGCGCCTACTCGGATGAAGCTCAACCTCTTTTGAAGTGACACATCACCTCGGTCACTCTCAGATTTGTAGGGCTCAGACTTCCTATGTTCATGGAACAAATCATGGACTCTCTTCCAAAATGTTTAACCTTTTTGCTGGGCGCCCGTTTTGGGATCTTGTACAATTTTCATCCAAGCCTCGCAAAGCAACTTGTCCTCCTCCTCCGTGTATGCTCCGGTCATCACACTTTGCTACCTCTTTTATGACCGGGCTTGATGAGATAGTTCCTCCTCAAACAATGGATCTTCCTCGATATCGACACTCTCTTGGCCTTTCGTCTCTTGGCCTCGAGTATCTTGGTTTTCGGTCTTTCTGCCTTGAGTCTCTTGGCCACCCTCATTGATCATGTCCGCCATGAGATCATCGTAGTACCTCGAGTCATCGGACATCGAGGTCTGCATTCCATCAAATAGGTGGTGGGCATTGGGGTAGTTGGCTGGGAGACCACCCGCTGGTGCTTCCTTTGCATCCCGCTGGCCTGGCCTGTTGGGGAACGCAGTATTTCAATTTTTTTACCTACGATCACGCAAGATCTATCTAGGAGATGCATAGCAACGAGATGGGAGAGTGTGTCCATGTACCCTCGTAGATAGAAAGCGGAAGCGTTTAGTAACGCGGTTGATGTAGTCGAACGTCTTCGCGATCCAATCGATCCAAGTACCGAACGTACGGCACCTCCGTGTTCAGCACACGTTCAGCACGATGACGTCCCTTCGAGCTCTTGATCCAGTTGAGGACGAGGGAGAGTTCCGTCAGCACGACGGCATGGCAACAGTGATGATGAAGTTACCTGCGCAGGGCTTCGCCTAAGCACTACGACGATATGACCGAGGTGTGTCACTGTGGAGGGGGGCACCGCACACGGCTAAGAGAAGACTTGGTGTGTCTTTGGGGTGCCCCCCTCCCACGTATATAAAGGAGGGGGGAGGAGGAGGCCGGCCCAAGGGGGGCACGCCAGGTGTAGGGAGTCCTACTAGGACTCCCTAGTCCAAGTAGGATTCCCTCTCCTTTTTCCTTTTCCGGGGTAGCAAAGGGGGAAAGAGAGGAGGAGTAGGAGAGGGAAGGGGGGGCGTGCCACCTCCTGGCCGGCCCTCTATCTTCTCCACTAAGGCCCATGGTGGCTCATTAACCTGCCCGGGGGAGGGGGTGGGTTCCGGTAACCCCCGGTACTCCGAAACTCATCTGAAACAACCCGAACCATTCCGGTGTCCGAATGTAACCTTCCAATATATGAATCTTTACCTCTCGACCATTTAGAGACTCCTCGTCATGTCCGTGATCTCATCCAGGACTCCAAACAAACTTCGGTCATCAAATTACATAACTCATAATACAAATCGACATCGAACGTTAAGCGTGCGGACCCTACGGGTTCGAGAACTATGTAGCCATGACCGGTACACATCTCCGGTCAATAACCAATAGCTGAACCTGGATGCTCATATTGGCTCCTACATATTCTATGAAGATCTTTATCGGTCAAACCGCATAACAACATACGTTGTTCCCTTTGTCATCAGTATGTTACTTGTCCGAGATTCGATCGTTGGTATCATCATACCTAGTTCAATCTCGTTACCGGCAAGTCTCTTTACTCGCTCCGTAATCCATCATCCCGTAACTAACTCATTAGTCACATTGCTTGCAAGGCTTATAGTGATGTGCATTACCGAGAGGGCCCAGAGATATCTCTCCGATACACGGAGTGACAAATCCTAATCTCGATCTATACCAACTCAACAAACACCATCGGAAACACCTGCAGAGCATCTTTATAATCACCCAGTTACACTGTGATGTTTGATAGCACACAAGGTGTTCTTCCGGTATTCGGGAGTTGCATAATCTCATAGTCAGAGGAACATGTATAAGTCATGAAGAAAGCAATAGCAATACAACTAAATAATCATTAATGCTAAGCTAACTGATGGGTCTTGTCCGTCACATCATTCTCTAATGATGGGATCCCGTTCATCAAATTACAAAACATGTCTATGGTCAAGAAACTTAACCATCTATGATTAACGAGCTAGTCTAGTAGAGGCATACTAGGGACATTTTGTTTTGTCTATGTAATCACACATGTATCAAGTTTCCGGTTAATACAATTCTAGCATGAATAATAAACATTTATCATGATATAAGGAAATAAAAATAATAACTTTATTCTTGCCTCTAGGGCATATTTCCTTCAGTCTCCCACTTGCACTAGAGTCAATAATCTAGTTCACACCATCATGTGATTTAACACCAATAGTTCACATCTTATGTGATTAGTTCACATCTGCATGTGACTAACACCCAAAAGGTTTACTAGAGTCAATAATTTAGTTCACATCACTATGTGATTAACACCCAAAGAGTACTAAGGTGTGATCATGTTTTGCTTGTGAGAGAAGTTTAGTCAACGGGTCTGCCACATTCAGAGCCGTATGTATTTTGCAAATTTTCTATGCCTACAATGCCCTGCACGGAGCTACTCTAGCTAATTGCTCCCACTTCCAATATGTATGCAGATTGAGACTTAAGAGTCATCCGGATCAGTGTCAAAACTTGCATCGACGTAACCCTTTACGACGAACTTTTTGTCACCTCCATAACCGAGAAAACATGTCCTTATTCCACTAAGGATAATTTTGACCGCTGTCCAGTGATCCACTCCTGGATCACTATTGTACCCTCTTGCCAAACTCATAGTGAGGTACACAATAGGTCTGGTACACAGCATAACATACTTCTATAGAACCTATGACTGAGGCATAGGGAATGACTTTTCATTCTCTTTCTATTTTCTGCCGTGGTCGGGTTTTGAGTCTTTACTCAACTTCACACCTTGCAACACAGGCAATAACTCCTTCTTTGACTGTTCCATTTTGAACTACTTCAAAAAACTTTGTCAAGGTATGTACTCATTGAAAAAACTTATCAAGAGTCTTGATCTATATCTATAGATCTTGATGCTCAATATGTAAGCAGCTTCACCGAGGTCTTTCTTTGAATAACTCCTTTCAAACACTCCTTTATGCTTTCCATAAAATTCTACATCATTTACGATCAACAATATGTCATTCACATATACTTATGAGAAAGGCTGTAGTGCTCCCACTCACTTTCTTGTAAATACAGGCTTCACCGCAAGTCTGTATAAAACTATATGCTTTGATCAACTCATCAAAGTGTATATTCCAACTCCGAGATGCTTGCACCAGTCCATAGATGGATCGCTGGAGCTTGCACACTTTGTTAGGACCTTTAGGATTGACAAAACCTTCTTGTTGCATCATATACAACTCTTCTTTAAGAAATCCATTAAGGAATGCAGTTGACATCCATTTGGCAGATTTCATAAAATGTGGCAATTGCTAACATGATTCGGACAGACTTAAGCATCGCTACGAGTGAGAAAATCTCTTCGTAGTCAACACCTTGAACTTGTCGAAAACCTTTTGCGACAAGTCGAGCTTTGTAGATAGTAACACTACCATCAGCGTCCGTCTTCCTCTTGAAGATCCATTTATTATCAATGGCTTGCCGATCATCGGGCAAGTCCACCAAAGTCCACACTTTGTTCTCATACATGGATCCTATCTCAGATTTCATGGCCTCAAGCCATTTTGTGGAATCTGGGCTCATCATCGCTTCCTCGTAGTGCGTAGGTTCGTCATGGTCTAGTAACATGACTTCCAGAATAGGATTACCGTACCACTCTGCACGGAACGTACTCTGGTTGACCTACGAGGTTTGGTAGTAACTTGATCTGAAGTTTCATGATCATCATCATTAGCTTCCTCACTAATTGGTGTAGGAATCACTGGAACTGATTTCTGTGATGAACTACTTTTCAATTCGGGAGAAGGTACAATTACCTCATCAAGTTCTACTTTCGTCCCACTCACTTCTTTCGAGAGAAACTCCTTCTCTAGAAAGGATCCATTCTTAGCAACAAATATCTTGCCTTCAAATCTGTGATAGAAGGTGTACCCAACAGTTTCCTTTGGGTATCCTATGAAGACACATTTCTCCGATTCAGGTTCGAGCTTATCAGGTTGAAGCTTTTTCACATAAGCATCGCAGCCCCAAACTTAGGAAACGACAACTTAGGTTTCTTGCTAAACCACAGTTCATATGGTGTCATCTAAACGGATTTAGATGGTGCCCTATTTAACATGAATGCAGCTGTCTCTAATGCATAACCCCAAAACGATAGTGGTAAGTCGATAAGAGACATCATAGATCGCACCATATCTAATAATGTATGGTTACGATGTTCAGACACACCATTATGTTGTGGTGTTCCAGGTGGCGTGAGTTGTGAAACTATTCCACATTGTTTTAAATGAAGGACAAACTCATAACTCAAATATTCTCCACTGCGATCAGATCGTAGACACTTTATTTTCTTGTTACGATGATTCTCAACTTCACTCTGAAATTCTTTGAACTTTTCAAATGTTTCAGACTTGTGCTTCATTAAGTAGACATACCCATATCTGTTTAAATCACCTATGAAGGTCAAAAAATAACGATACCTGAGGGAGTCCTGGATTAGGGGGTCCTCGGACAGCTGGACTATATACTTTAGCCGGACTGTTGGACTATGAAGATACAAGATTGAAGACTCCATCCCGTGTCCGGATGGGACTCTCCTTGGTGTGGAAGGCAAGCTTGGCAATACGGATATGTAGATCTCCTCCCTTGTAACCGACTCTGTGTAACCCTAGCCCCTCCGGTGTCTATATAAACCGGAGGGTTTAGTCCGTAGGACAACAACAATCATACCATAGGCTAACTTCTAGGGTTTAGCCTCTACGATCTCATGGTAGATCAACTCTTGTAATACTCATATCATCAAGATCAATCAAGCAGGAAGTAGGGTATTACCTCCATCGAGAGGGCTCGAACCTGGGTAAACATCGTGTCCCCCGCCTCCTGTTACCATCCGCCTTAGATGCACAGTTCGGGACCCCCTACCCGAGATCCGCTGGTTTTGACACCGACATTGGTGCTTTCATTGAGAGTTCCACTGTGCCGTCGCGATAAAGGCTTGATGGCTCCTTCGATCATCGCCAACGATGCGATCCAGGGTGAGGTTTTCCTCCCTGGACAGATCTTCGTATTCGGCGGCTTCGTACTGCGGGCCAACTCGCTTGGACATCTGGAGCAGATCGAGGGCTACGCCCCTGGCCAGGTTTGGAAACTTGAACTATATTGTCGACATCCACGGAGACTTGATCTTCGACGGATTCGAGCCCATGTCAGGTGCGCCGCATAGTCACGACGAGCATGACTTAGCTCTGCCGTCGGACAGTGTTTGGGAGATCACACCTGCAACTACTCCGGCCCTCAATCCGGAACAGATTGCGCCGTCCGAGGATGGGTGGATGGACCCCGCCACGAAGGCCACGCACTTAGCAGCAATAGAGGCGAATGCTGACTTCACTTCCTATGAGACCTGTGTTGCCGGACACTTGGATTCGTCCCCGGCCACGGGCTCTGAGCCGCCTGCGTCCGTGCCTATCGAATCCGATTGGGCACCGATTATGGAGTTTTCCTCCGCGGATATCTTTCAGCACTCACCACTGGGCGACGTGCTAAACTCATTGAGGTCTCTCTCCTTGTCAGGAGACCCTTGGCCGAACTATGTCCGGCTACAATGGGATATGGACGACGAAGAAATTCGCTCCCGCCCACCACCCACTTAGTAGCCACTGTCGACGATTTAACCGACATGCTCGATTTCGGCTTCGAAGACATCGACGGTATGGACGACGATGCAGGAGACGAACAGGAACCACCGCCCACAGGGTGCTGGACTACCACCTCATCATATGATATATACATGGTGGACACCCCCAAAGAAGGCGATGGAGATAAGAGAACGGACGATAATCCCTCCAAGAAGCAATCCAAGCACCGACGTCAGCGGCGCCACTCTAAGTCCCGCCATAGCAAAAGCAGCGATACCGGCACAAGAGACAAAAACGCTCCGGATAGTGCCGAAGACGACGACAATCCCCTCCAGCCAGACCTCGAGCAGGAGGATGAACAAGCTAGCCCTCCGGAACAGGCAGCAGACGGAGAATCAGAGGATGACAATTACATGCCTCTCTCTGAAGACGAGGTGAGCCTCGGCGACGAAGAATTTATCGTGCCTGAGGATCCCGTCGAGCAGGAGCGCTTCAAGCGCCGGCTTATAGCCACACCAAATAGCCTGAAGAAAAAGCAACAACAGCTTCGAGCTGACCAAGACCTGCTAGCGGATAGATGGACCGAGGTCCTGGCGGCCAAGGAATACGAACTCGAACGCCCAACCAAGAGCTACCCAAAGCGCAGGTTGCTACCCCAACTCAAGGAGGAAGCATTACAACCTACATTACCAGCGTATGATGCGGCTGTTCGGCCACCTCGTGGCCGAGACAGAGTGGCATATCAGCCCGAAGTCCAGCCTGCACCCCGCCGCCATTCAAACAAAAATACCAAGGCCCGGGGCAACACGCGGGACATGCGAGACGTATTGGAAAACAAAGCAGGGCATACAAGATCGATCTACGGATCACGGGGTCGCGCCCCAACGCATGACGATGATCGTCACGCCGGATACACTAAAAGCAAATCCGGCCGGGCCGAATACAGCAGACAAGACTCGTATGAACTGCGTCGTGACATAGCCCGGCACAAAGGCGCCGCACACCCCCTATGCTTCACCGATGAAGTAATGGATCATGAATTCCCAGAAGGATTCAAACCCGTGAACATTGAGTCATACGATGGCACAACAGACCCCGAAGTATGGATCGAGGATTTCCTCCTCCACATCCACATGGCCCGCGGTGACGATCTACATGCTATTAAGTACCTCCCACTAAAACTCAAAGGACAAGCTCGGCATTGGCTGAATAGCCTGCCAGCAAACTCGATTGGCAGTTGGGAGAATTTGGAAGATGCATTCCTTGACAACTTCCAGGGCACTTATGTGCGACCACCAGATGCTGATGACTTGAGCCACATAACCCAACAGCCAGGGGAATCGGCCAGGAAATTCTGGACTCGGTTCCTAACTAAAAATAACCAAATTGTCGACTGTCCGGATGCGGAGGCCTTAGCGGCATTTAAACATAACATCCGGGACGAGTGGCTCGCCCGACACCTCGGCCAAGAGAAGCCGAAGTCCATGGCAGCCCTCACGACACTCATGACCCGCTTTTGCGCGGGCAAGGACAGCTAGCTGGCTCGCAGTAACAGCACATCAAGAAATCCTGGCAATTCAGATGCTAAAGATTCTAACGGCAGACCACGTCGCAACAGACACAAGCGCCGTAACAACGGCGACAACGCCGAAGACACGACAGTCAATGCCGGATTCAGTGGCTCTAAATCCGTTCAGCGGAAAAGCCGTTCAAAAGAAGCAATCCGGGCCCGTCCAGTTTGGACCGCATACTCGATCGCTCGTGTCAAATTCACGGCACCCCCGATAAGCCAGCCAATCACACCAACAGAGAATGCTGGGTATTCAAGCAGGCCGGCAAGTTGAATGCCGAAAACAAGGACAAGGGGCTGCATAGCGACGACGAGGAGGAACCTCGGCCGCCGAACACAGGAGGACAAAAGAGGTTCCCTCCACAAGTGAAAACGGTGAACATGATATACGCAACCCATATTCTCAAGAGGGAACGGAAGCGTGCACTAAGGGACTTCTATGAAATGGAGCCAGTCGCCCCAAAGTTCAACCCATGGTCCTCTTGTCCGATCACCTTCGATCGCATGGACCACCTGTCACGCCCAATAAGCGACCCTATCCTAAAGGAACCCGAAGGTCCCACCAAGGATAGACCCGCATATTGAAACGCTTTTGCAAGGTGGATATCATTACATCAACATTACAATATTTGGGGATACATACAAGGCATACAAGTGCCACAAGAATACATCAATACAACATACATAAGATCAACATCCGACTACGGATGAAACATGAACAGAAACTCAACGACATCCACCCTGCTAGCCCAGGCTGCCGACCTGGAACCTATCCCCTGAACGAAGAAGGAGCAGAAGAAGAACTCCAAACAAGTAAACATCGCTCTCGCGTCATGATCATCGCACAACCTGTACCTGCAACTGGTGGTGTAGTAATCTGTGAGCCACGAGGACTCAGCAATCCCATTACCATGGGTATCAAGACTAGCAAAGCTTAATGGGAAAGGAGGGGTAAAGTGGTGAGGTTGCAGCAGCGACTAAGCAATGTATGGTGGCTAACTTACGCAAAGAAGAGCGAGAAGAGAAGCAAAGGAACGGTCGTGAAACTAGCAATGATCAAGAAGTGATCCTGAACTCCTACTTACGTCAAACATAACCCAGAAACCGTGTTCACTTCCCGGACTCCGCCGAGAAGAGACCATCACGGCTACACACACGGTTGATGCGTTTTAATTAAGGTCAAGTGTCAAGTTCTCTACAACCGGATATTAACAAATTCCCATCTGCCACATAACCGCGGGCACGGCTTCCGAAAGATAAATACCCTGCAGGGGTGTCCCAACTTAGCCCATGATAAGCTCTCACGGTCAACGAAGGATATTCCTTCTCCCGGGAAGACCCGATCAGTCTCGGAATCCCGGTTACAAGACATTTCGACAATGGTAAAACAAAACCAGCAAAGCCGCCCGAATGTGCCGACAAATCCTGATAGGAGCTGCACATATCTCGTTCTCAGGGCACACCGGATTGTCCAAGCTTCCGGTAGGCCAGCCCAGAGTTGCCCCTGGTGGCCACCGGCGACTGACGGGTTGGACCAACACTCGGAGGAGCACTGGCCCGGGGGGGGGTAAATAAAGATGACCCTCGAGAGCGCGACTCCCAAGGGAAAAGAAATAGGCTAGGCAAATGGTAAAACCAAGGTTGGGCCTTGCTGGAAGAGTTTTATTCAAGGCGAACTGTCAAGGGCGTCCCATAAATCACCCAACCGTGTAAGGAACGCAAAATCCGGGAACATAACACCGGTATGACGGAAACTAGGGCGGCAAGAGTGGAACAAAACACCAGGCATAAGGCCGAGCCTTCCACCCTTTGCCAAATATATAGATGCATTAATAATATAAGAGATATTGTGATATCCCAACATAAACATAATCCAACATGGAGCAATCTTCATCTTCACCTGCAGCTAGCAACGCTATAAGAGGGGCTGAGCAAAGCGGTAACATAGCCAAACAACGGTTTGCTAGGAAGGGTGACAAAGGTCAGAGGTTCATGGCAATTTGGGAGGCTTGAGGAACAAGTGAATAGGTAGCGCAGCAAAGCGATAGAACGAAGCAGCTAGCATAGCAATGATAGTAATGAGATCCAAGGTGACGGTCATCTTGCCTGAAATCCCGCTAGGAAGAAGAACGAATCCATGAAGAAGATGAAGCCACGAAGACGAACGAATCCTCACGATCGCAACGACACGGGAACTATCGAGAAGAAGCACACAACAAGGTAAACACGCCACACATGAACAAGGCATGATGCTCAAACAAGAATGATGCATGACAAGGAAATATGAGGCTACACACGGCAAGAAATGATGCATACAAGAACAACACACCAAGGCAAGTTTAAATGAGGCCGGAAACACCACATAACAATTCCGGTAAGTCCTCATATGCAAATTTCGAAATTGGTCCAGAACTGAATAAGCATTAAGTTGAAGTTGTTAAACAGCAAGTTAAAGAGCACCAAGATGATCTACACGAAATTCTAGTCAAGTTACATATAAAGTTCATTAGATTCGGAGCTACGGCCTAGAAGATATGAGCAAAACAAGATAAACATGGCATTGATGCAAAATGCATACAAACATCAAGCAAACACCTCAAAACAAGGATGCAACATGATAATATGAGACTACATACAAAACTAAACAAATTCATATAGAGCATGCTCAAAACGGAGCAACGGTGCAACACATACACTCCAAACAAGACATAGCAACAATCTGACGAAAACAGCAACTAGGCATAATGAAAGCATCAAAACAATAAGCTAAAGCAACTCAACATGAAAAACAAAAGGCATAGGCATGATGTACAGGTAAAGCACAACAAAACATGAACACTGAGCTATCTCCAGAAATCACTAGAACATGCTCAAAAGGACATGGCAAGATTGCAAATAATAACAGGTTCACAGACTTGGCAGAAATACTGGACATGACAGAAATAACATTAGGTTGCAATGTTCAGAGCACAAAATCAACATGCTACAGGAACTTATCATAGCAAAGAAAGGCATGGCATGAATCTACTCAAAGCATATAACAAAAGTTCCTTACTGACCATAAGCCAAAAAGGACAAGAAGATATGATGGCAAGCATGTAAACATAGCAAGTTTCGTTATCAGGTTTCAGACTTAGCAGAAAACAGAGCATGGCAGAAATATTAATATGTAGGCCTCTTTGTGAGCTTGATGCACTCACTACAGAGCAATTCATGACAAAACAAGCATACCTACAGCAAGATGGCATGTTAATGAAGCTAACCATGGCAAGAGTATAAGCATAGCATGTATGGATCAACTATAACAAGCTTGGCAAATTGCATATCATGTTAAGAATCTGCCAGTAATATTTTATAGCAAAAGTAGAGCAAGATTGAGTCATACTATGACACTCCATAATTGCAAACAATTGCAGGAATGGATCAGTTATAACTATATCTACAAAACATCCTTACTGAACATCTCTAAAATATGCATGGATCTCTCTGTAGCATCAAGTTTACATGGCAACAAAATTACAGCAGACAAGGACTTAGAGAAATCAGTGTCCCTGGAATCAGAAATATTACGGGGCCTACTTTGCATGCTTGTGCTAGTCACCACAGAGATCACAAAAATACATGGACTACACCACTGGAAAGATGGCATAGCATACTTCAAAACACATGTAGAGCTCATGACCAAAAGATGCACAGATTAAATAATACAAAAATGACAAATCTGCAAGTTCTGATAAGAACCAGAGAATAACAGCAACTAGCCCTCTTCTAACAGAGATTTGGGCATCAAGATGGACTCAAATGAACATGGTGCAATTGAACAAAATGTAGAGCATCACGAGGCGAACAATCTGACATATTACACGCGCGAATCGGAGCTACATGCATGAAGTTACACACAGTTGAACATGCACACATATTAATAAAAACTGGGGACTTACGAATATTTTCGGGGTCAACCTGCGGGCACTGTAGATCTGGATCGGGGTTCTTGCTCGAGCACGGGCTCGGGCTCACCGGGGACTTGCCGGAGGAGAGGGAGAGGGCGAGGTGGAGGAGAAGGGGAACGCCGGCGGCGGCGGGCGGCGCGCCGGCGAGGCGGGGCGCGGCGGCGGGAGAGGAGGTCTCCGGCGCGGAAGCCGAGGACCGGCGTGGTGGCGCGGGCGCCAAGGCGGCGGAGGGCTCCGGCGGCGCGGGATCCGGTCGCCGGCGGGAGGAGCGGGGCGGCGCGGCACTCCGGAGGCCGGCGGCTCGGGCAGGTGGCGGCGGGGCTCGGGCACTGGAGGCGACGGCGGCGGAGGATGGCGCGGCCAGGCGGCGGCGGGACGGAATGGGCCCCGCGAGCCCGGCTGCGGGCCGCGCGGGCCGGCGGCGGCGGAGGCTGAGGTGGCGCGCTGTGAGCGGTGGAGGGAGGCGGCGGAGGCGACGTGGCGATCCACGATTGGCCGGGGCGACGTGGTCGGTGGACGCGTCCGGCGCGGGCGCACATGTCCGGTGGCGCGAGGATGAAGATGACTAGGGTTTCATCCGCGAATTTCGGGAAGGGGCACCTATTTATAGGTAGAGGGAGCTAGGAGAGTCCAAACGAGGTGCGGTTTTCGCCCACGCAATCGTGATCGAACGACCGAGAGCATGGCGGAGACTTAGAGGGGTTTTGGGGCTGTTTGAAGGGGGGTTTTGCTGCAATACCAAAACGGACTTTGCGGTTACCCGGTTAACCGTTGGAGTACCAAACGACCTCCAAATGGAACGAAACTTGACCGGTGGTCTACCGGTGGTATACCAAGGCCACTTGACAAGACTCGGTCCATTCCGAGAACGTTTAACATCCGCACACGAGAAGAAGACAAAAGGGGGCGCCGGGTGACATAGGTGTGCCGGATTGCAAAACGGACAACGGGGAAAATGCTCGGATGCATGAGACGAACACGTATGCAAATGCGAAGCACATGATGACCTGATATGAAATGCATATGATGACATGGAAAAATGCAACACGCAAGCAAATGACATGGCAACGACAGCGAATAACTGGCAGACACCTGGCGCATCGGATCCGGGGTGTTACAACACTCCTCCACTAACAAGAGATCTCGTCCCGAGATCTTAGGACCGAGACGGAAGGGAAAAAGGGGATGAGGTAAAATAAGAACAAAAGAGGGAGGATGAACAAAGTCAAGAACACTCGAGTAGGAAAAAGGAATGTTGAATGAGACAAGAGGCAAAAGCTCAAGGAATAAGCCTGAATTCGAAACCACTCTGGTTGGGAGAAGACAAAAAAGGAATAAGAACGCAAGAGGAAATCAAAGAATCGCGAGCACTCGAGAAGGAAAGGAACGACGAGAACGACGAGAATCGAATGCTCACGGAATCAGATAGACCCTGAAACCACTCCGGCTAGAACGAGATAAGAAACCAATAAGACTGAAAGGATTTAGGCAGCACTCCGGCTGAACAAGGAGAGGATCGAACATGAACTAGAGAAGATGAAATGATACTTGATGAAGACACGATACAGACCTCCGGAAAGAATTGAAGAGTTGAATGAAAAGAACGGAGAAGAAAATGACACTTGTGCCATGAATGAAATAGAAAGCAACCTTAGAAGAAAGGATTGAACAGGATTGTTGAGAAAAATCAACAATGAAAAGAATAAGCTTGTTGTGGACTTATGGATACTATCTCAAAATTATGAGGTGATAACCAACCACAAGCTGAAAAGATTGGAGAGCTGAGAAGAACGAAGAAATGCAAAACTCCACTTCAAAAGAATACGGAGAATTTAATTGCACTTCGAAAACAAAAAGGAAAGGTACTTGAGCTCCTTCGATAAGAATCTTGATGGACACTTGAGAGAAGAATTAAATCATGACGAGCCATCGTGAAGAAACTCCGGTACCAAAAAGGATGACGAGATAAAATAGAAGGAAGAATAGCATAAGCTCTGAGTCTTGCGATGATTTAGATGGAGGTTCCGACGATGATGGTCGAGGAAATTTGAACTCAGGGAAAGAAAAGATGAAAACACTTGAACCGAGAATGTGATGAGATGATCAATCTCCGAAAAGAAAAGATTAATCCACATGAAGAAAGAAGAATAAGAATTACGTTATGCTTGTCCTCCACCAATTAAATCGATGAGAAACAAAGGATTTGCATACCACTTATTCGCGTTGGAAGAATTAAGGGAGATATAGCGCACAACTTGAGAAAATCTTCGTGAACCACCAGTATGATTTAAAAAAAAGAATTAATTGATATGATAGCGACAGAAAGAATCTTAACGAACCACCGTTAGAATTCAAAACTGACTGACGAAGGAGGATGACTCACCGGGAAAAAATAGGAAAAGCACGAATATACATGAGGGAATCAAGATGCAATTGAAAGAAGGGATCGCGAACTGATTGAAGCATACTTGAACGCAGCACCGGAAGAATATGGAGACGAACGAAGGGGCACGAATATAGAATGATCGGAGAATGGATTAGAAAACTTGGGACGAAGAAATATTCTGAAAAGAAGACCTCCGGATAAATGAGACGGAAAAACAACTCCTGAAAAACTCCGGATGGGTGAAAATAATTGCACGGCTAGAAACAATTGGATAGGCTAACATCGAGTTAGCACTGCGAATCACCGGGAGAGCGGACAAGATTTAAGAGAAATTCTTCTCGGTCTTCGAATGTTGAGAAATATGACGAGAAACAATACCAAAATTGTTGAGATACTCCGGGAGAATGAAAAGCGAGGAGGTTGAGCCAACAATGAAAATAATTTGAAATTGGAAAGCGTCTGACTGATGAAATTCATACTTACGTCAAACTTCGAAAAGGATTTGAGAATAACTCCAGGAAAAATTAGAAGAGTCAGGTAAGATCCTGGGAAAAGACCTGTGGGTTAGGGCCCACTCAAGAGTAACACCGTTGGAAAAAGATTGTTGATCAGATAGATGATGCACCGGGACAATTTAAATATTTAAATGAGGTGACAACCCCGAATTAATTCGAACACAGACGAATCTCCTGAGATGTCTTCATCCGTCCGGAACGATACGATGACGAGAGAGGAACGAGCAACGGGAAACATTTGAGCCGAGGAAAAATATAATCACTACCGAAAAATTGGAATTGAATCCACCTGAGAAGAAAAAACATGAAGAATGTCGAACGAGGCAAAAAAAATTCACCGGTTGAAATAATTGAGGAAAGACTGAAGATACTCCGCACGAATGAAATTGATGCCCGAAAGAGACTCAGACTCCGGGAATAAAAGGGGTGGGAGGGCGGGAAAAAACAACGGCAACTTGGAAGGGGAAATCGACGAATAGCTTTGAAGGGAAAAGCACCGGTTGAAATCATTGAGGAGAGAAAGCAAAGATTTCGCACGAGTAGAATGGATACTCGATTACAGACTCCGGTTCCGAGAAGAAAAAGGGTGGGCGGGTGGGAAAAACAAGGACAACTTCGGACAAGGAAAACAACATCGGAAGAGAAAAAAATCTAAGGACTGATCTCGCAAAAGATGACGAGGATCAAAAACACTCGAAGAGAAATGCGCCGGATTGAAAAAGGATGGACAACGAACGAAAACTAACCACGAGATCCTAAAAAAAAATTTGAAGGGGAAGAGAAGTAGTTCAAAACACCTACGTCAAGATTTCTCACCAGAGCGACGAAGGGGCAGAGGAGTAAAAAGAATTCCGACTCTCCGATATAACTAGACTCTGAATTTGTTCTAGACTCAACAACGGCCAAACTACACGATCAATCAAGGGGGCTCCTAGGGTCGGTCGAGGCTCTGATACCAACTTGTCACGCCCAATAAGCGACCCTATCCTAAAGGAACCGAAGGTCCCACCAAGGATAGACCCGCATATTGAAACGCTTTTGCAAGGTGGATATCATTACATCAACATTACAATATTTGGGGATACATACAAGGCATACAAGTGCCACAAGAATACATCAATACAACATACATAAGATCAACATCCGACTACGGATGAAACATAAACAGAAACTCAAACGACATCCACCCTGCTAGCCCAGGCTGCCGACCTGGAACCTATCCCCTGAACGAAGAAGAAGCAGAAGAAGAACTCCGAACAAGTAAACATCGCTCTCGCGTCATGATGATCGCACAACCTGTACCTGCAACTGGTGGTGTAGTAATCTGTGAGCCACGAGGACTCAGCAATCCCATTACCATGGGTATCAAGACTAGCAAAGCTTAATGGGAAAGGAAGGGGTAAAGTGGTGAGGTTGCAGCAGCGACTAAGCATGTATGGTGGCTAACTTACGCAAAGAAGAAGCGAGAGAGAAGCAAAGGAACCGGTCGTGATCTAGCAATGATCAAGATGTGATCCTGAACTCCTACTTACGGCAAACATAACCCAGAAACCGTGTTCACTTCCCGGACTCCGCCGAGAAGAGACCATCACGGCTACACACGCGGTTGATGCGTTTTAATTAAGGTCAAGTGTCAAGTTCTCTACAACCGGATATTAACAAATTCCCATCTGCCACATAACCGCGGGCACGGCTTCCGAAAGATAATACCCTGCAGGGGTGTCCCAACTTAGCCCATGATAAGCTCTCACGGTCAACGAAGGATATTCCTTCTCCCGGGAAGACCCGATCAGTCTCGGAATCCCGGTTACAAGACATTTCGACAATGGTAAAACAAAACCAGCAAAGCCGCCCGAATGTGCCGACAAATCCTGATAGGAGCTGCACATATCTCGTTCTCAGGGCACACCGGATTGTCCAAGCTTCCGGTAGGCCAGCCCAGAGTTGCCCCTGGTGGCCACCGGCGACTGACAGGTTGGACCAACACTCGGAGGAGCACTGGCCCGGGGGGGGTAAATAAAGATGACCCTCGAGAGCGCGACTCCCAAGGGAAAAGAAATAGGCTAGGCAAATGGTAAAACCAAGGTTGGGCCTTGCTGGAAGAGTTTTATTCAAGGCGAACTGTCAAGGGCGTCCCATAAATCACCCAACCGTGTAAGGAACGCAAAATCCGGGAACATAACACCGGTATGACGGAAACTAGGGCGGCAAGAGTGGAACAAAACACCAGGCATAAGGCCGAGCCTTCCACCCTTTACCAAATATATAGATGCATTAATAATATAAGAGATATTGTGATATCCCAACAAAACATAATCCAACATGGAGCAATCTTCATCTTCACCTGCAGCTAGCAACGCTATAAGAGGGGCTGAGCAAAGCGGTAACATAGCCAAACAACGGTTTGCTAGGAAGGGTGACAAAGGTTAGAGGTTCATGGCAATTTGGGAGGCTTGAGGAACAAGTGAATAGGTAGCGCAGCAAAGCGATAGAACGAAGCAACTAGCATAGCAATGATAGTAATGAGATCCAAGGTGACGGTCATCTTGCCTGAAATCCCGCTAGGAAGAAGAACGAATCCATGAAGAAGATGAAGCCACGAAGACGAACGAATCCTCACGATCGCAACGACACGGGAACTATCGAGAAGAAGCACACAACAAGGTAAACACACCACACATGAACAAGGCATGATGCTCAAACAAGAATGATGCATGACAAGGCTATATGAAGCTACACACGGCAAGAGATGATGCATACAAGAACAACACACCAAGGCAAGTTTAAATGAGGCCGGAAACACCACATAACAATTCCGGTAAGTCCTCATATGCAAATTTCGAAATTGGTCCAGAACTGAATAAGCATTAAGTTGAAGTTGTTAAACAGCAAGTTAAAGAGCACCAAGATGATCTACACGAAATTCTAGTCAAGTTACATATAAAGTTCATTAGATTCGGAGCTACGGCCTAGAAGATATGAGCAAAACAAGATAAACATGGCATTGATGCAAAATGCATACAAACATCAAGCAAACACCTCAAAACAAGGATGAAACATGATAATATGAGACTACATACAAAACTAAGCAAGTTTCATATAGAGCATGCTCAAAACGGAGCAACGGTGCAACACATACACTCCAAACAAGACATAGCAACAATCTGACGAAAACAGCAACTAGGCATAATGCAAGCATCAAAACAATAAGCTACAGCAACTGAACATGAAAAACAAAAGGCATAGGCATGATGTACAGGTAAAGCACAACAAAACATGAACACTGAGCTATCTCCAGAAATCACTAGAACATGCTCAAAAGGACATGGCAAGATTGCAAATAATAACAGGTTCACAGACTTGGCAGAAATACTGGACATGACAGAAATAACATTAGGTTGCAATGTTCAGAGCACGAAATCAACATGCTAAAGGAACTTATCATAGCAAAGAAAGGCATGGCATGAATCTACTCAAAGCATATAACAGAAGTTCCTTACTGACCATAAGCCAAAAAGGATAAGAAGATATGATGGCAAGCATGTAAACATAGCAAGTTTCGTTATCAGGTTTCAGACTTAGCAGAAAACAGAGCATGGCAGAAATATTAATATGTAGGCCTCTTTGTGAACTTGATGCACTCACTACAGAGCAATTCATGACAAAAAAAGTATACCTACAGCAAGATGGCATGTTAATGAAGCTAACCATGGCAAGAGTATAAGCATAGCATGTATGGATCAACGATAACAAGCTTGGCAAAATTGCATATCATGTTAAGAATCTGCCAGTAATATTTTATAGAAAAAGTAGAGCAAGATTGAGTCATACTATGACACTCCATAATTGCAAACAATTGCAGGATTGGATTAATTATAACTATAGCTACAAAACATCCTTACTGAACATCTCTAAAATATGCATGGATCTCTCTGTAGCATCAAGTTTACATGGCAACAAAATTACAGCAGACAAGGACTTAAGAGAAATCACTGTCCCTGGAATCAGAAATATTACGGGGCCTAATTTGCATGCTTGTGCTAGTCACCACAGAGATCACAAAAATACATGGACTACACCACTGGAAAGATGGCATGGCATACTTCAAAACACATGTAGAGCTCATGCCCAAAAGATGCACAGATTAAATGATACAAAAATGACAAATCTGCAAGTTCTGATAAGTACCAGAGAATAACAGCAACTAGCCCTCTTCTAACAGAGATTTGGGCATCAAGATGGACTCATATGAACATGGTGCAATTGAACAAAATGTAGAGCATCACGAGAAGAACAATCTGACATATTACACGCGCGAGTCGGAGCTACATGCATGAAGTTACACACAGTTGAACATGCACACATATTAATAAAAACTGGGGACTTACGAATATTTTCGGGGTCAACCTGCGGGCACTGTAGATCTGGATCGGGGTTCTTGCTCGAGCACGGGCTCGGGCTCGCCGGGGACTTGCCGGAGGAGAGGGAGAGGGCGAGGTGGAGGAGAAGGGGAACGCCGGCGGCGGCGGGCGGCGCGCCGGCGAGGCGGGGCGCGGCGGCGGGAGAGGAGGTCTCCGGCGCGGAAGCCGAGGACCGGCGGGGTGGCGCGGGCGCCAAGGCGGCGGAGGGCTCCGGCGGCGCGGGATCCGGTCGCCGGCGGGAGGAGCGGGGCGGCGCGGCACTCCGGAGGCCGGCGGCTCGGGCAGGTGGCGGCGGGGCTCGGGCACTGGAGGCGACGGCGGCGGAGGATGGCGCGGCCAGGCGGCGGCGGGACGGAATGGGCCCCGCGGGCCCGGCTGCGGGCCGCGCGGGCCGGCGGCGGCGGAGGCTGAGGTGGCGCGCTGTGAGCGGTGGAGGGAGGCGGCGGAGGCGACGTGGCGATCCACGATTGGCCGGGGCGACGTGGCCGGTGGACGCGTCCGGTGCGGGCGGACATGTCCGGTGGCGCGAGGATGAAGATGACTAGGGTTTCATCCGCGAATTTCGGGAAGGGGCACCTATTTATAGGTAGAGGGAGCTAGGAGAGTCCAAATGAGGTGCGGTTTTCGCCCACGCGATCGTGATCGAACGACCGAGAGCATGGCGGAGACTTAGAGGGGTTTTGGGGCTGTTTGAAAGGGGGTTTTGCTGCAATACCAAAACGGACTTTGCGGTTACCCGGTTTACCGTTGGAGTACCAAACGACCTCCAAATGGAACGAAACTTGACCGGTGGTCTACCGGTGGTATACCAAGGCCACTTGACAAGACTCGGTCCATTCCGAGAATGTTTAACATCCGCACACGAGAAGAAGACAAAAGGGGCGCCGGGTGACATAGGAGTGCCGGATTGCAAAACGGACAATGGGGAAAATGCTCGGATGCATGAGACGAACACGTATGCAAATGTGAAGCACATGATGACATGATATGAAATGCAGATGATGACATGGAAAAATGCAACACGCAAGCAAATGACATGGCAACGACAGTGAATAACTGGCAGACACCTGGCGCATCGGATCTGGGGCGTTACACCGCCCCACTAGTATCCGTCATGGCGGATCTGCTGCATTGGTCCTTGACCCCATCATTGATGGATTTCACCTCACTCGAGTCCTTATGGACGGTGGCAGCAGCCTGAACCTGCTCTATCAGGATACAGTGCGCAAAATGGGCATAGACCCCTCGAGGATCAAACCCACCAAAACCACCATTGAAGGTGTAATCCCAGGTGTAGAGGCCTGTTGCACGTTCTCAATCACATTGGAAGTGGTCTTCGGATCTCCGGACAACTTTCGAAGCGAGGAGTTAATCTTCGATATCGTCCCCTTTCGCAGTGGCTATCACGCACTGCTCGGACGAGCCGCATTTGCCAGATTCAATGCGGTACCGCATTATGCATACCTCAAACTCAAAATGCCAGGACCACGCGGGGTTATAACAGTTAATGGAAACATAGAGCGCTCGCTCCACACGGAGGAGCACACTGCAGCCCTCACAACAGAAGCGCAAAGCAGCCTTATTAGGCAAACCGCCAATTCAGTGAAGAAGACCCCGGACACCTTCAAGCGAGTCCGAAGTACCCCGCAGGAGGATCGCCAGGCACGTTTTGAGGTCGCCTAGAAATTCGGCCTCCGTCCTAGTCCCAGTCAAGTGGAGAAATTTGCGCCGCGCGTACATAACTACGCACTCAAGATACCATGGGCATAGGCGGAGGCACCGCTACGGTACGTCCCACAATGCGGCTCAACCGCCCCAGGGGCCGTATACCTTTATCATTTTCTCTCTTTCAGGACCTTACTCTCTGGAAGCCCTTTCCGGCAGTCTAATTGTTGGACCCATCGTGGTAAGGAAATACCAAGGAAGCAAGACGCTCTGACGTACAAGGGAATCCCCAGGTGGTCTCTGATAATGATCGATATACCTGTTTTACATACCCATACGCAGCTTGCCCTTGGATGGGACATGTCAAATAGTCCTATTTTTTTGCTTATTGCACTACTTGTATCCGTACGCTTTGTCGTATTATTTAATAACAATGCATAGTGTTAGCCTATTATTGCATTCCCCTTTCTTCTTTTTCCTTGTCTGCTTATTTACGACAAATTGCACCCGTACATTCTAGTACGACCAGTGCGCCAGGGGCTTCAGTATACCCCATAACACGGCGTGAGAAGTCCGAACACTTTCGACAGGCGACACCCCGAACTTATAGCATTATATGCATCAGCTCCGAATCATGTCTTGGGTCAATAGTTGGGTTTGCCCGGCTCCCATGTTTTGGTACCTTACGTTCCGCAATATCGGCTAAGGTAGCACTGGGAGAACTACTGCGATTGTGTCCCGGTTCTTCCGGACGAACACCTCAGTAGAGAAAGCCGAAAACTGACTGTCATGATGAGGCGAGAGCTGGTCGCTGTTCGAGAGGTCTCAAGTCCTTAAAGACTTTTTCCGCTTCGGGCGAGGAGTCGGCCTTGCCTGACTTAGGCGTATATAGCGCACCAAATTCGGCCTTCCGAATACTAGGGGCTTCGCCAAAATTTAAAATTGTAGACTTCTATGGCTAAGTGAGAGTGATAAAGCTTTATAGTCCGATTGCCTGGTTCGTTGTGCTGAACACCTCCTTCGAAGGACCCAAAATTGGGATAAAGAGTGCTCAGGTTTATCCCGAACACCTCGGTACTAGTTACATGGGGGCAGAAGCGACGACTGGCCAACTCTCAGATTTTATAAACGGCCGCACAGAAGGTAATATTTTAAATTAACAAGCGTTGCATAGCGCAAATGAACTCGTTTCATATTATAGGATCACATGAGTACATTCATTCAAATATTACATCCTTAGCACATTCCTCCGCCACAAGGTGAGCACCCTTCAGGACACTATCATAATACTTTTCGGGGTGGCGATGCTCCTTGCCCTCCGGCGGCCCCTCCTTCACCAGCTTTTCGGCGTCCAGCTTCGCCCGGGCAAAAGCCCCGCGCGCACCCTCGATGCAGACGGATCGCTTTATGACTTCAAACCGTGGGCAGGCATTTACAAGCTGCCTCACCAGAACGAAGTAGCTACCAGGCAGGGGCTCGCCAGGCCACATACGGACTATAAGACCCTTCATGGCCTGTTCGGCCGCCTTGTGAAGCTCGACCAGTTGCTTCAACTGGTCGCTCAAGGGCATTGGGTGTTCGGTCCCAGTATACTGAGACCAGAACAACTTCTCCGTCGAGCTCCCCTCCTCGGCCCGGTAGAACTCCGCGGCATCCGACACACTGCGGGGTAGATCTGCGAACGCTCCTGGAGAGCTCCGAACTCGGGTAAGTAAAAAGAAAGTCTCCTTCACATGCTTGCCTTGCATAATGAATGCCTTACCCGCCGCTATCTTCTTAACCGCCTCAATTTCCTGGAGGGCCTTTTGGGCTTCGGCCTTGGCATGTTGTGCACTTTCGAGGGCCTTCGCAAGCTCGGAACCTTGCGTCTTAGAGTCAAGCTCCAAGGACTCATGTTTCTTGACGAGAGCCTGGAGCTCTTGCTGCACCTCGCCTACTCGGGCCTCTTGCTTCTCTCGCTCGATGCACTCCTTGGCCATTTTGTCTTCGGCCTCGGATAGCGCCTTCTGTAGGGTCGCCACTTCGGTCGTGGCCCCTAGCAAAATTCATGATGATCCTATTATTCCAAAACCAAATCTTTTTTATCAATATTCAGACGGGGTGTCACTTACCTTTGTTCTCTTCGAGCTGCCTCTTGGTAAGGCCGAAATCTTCCTTGGACCGCTCAAGGTCCCGCTTCAGTGCATCGACCTCCGCAGTACGAGCGGCGGCGGCCAGCAGTGAAGCCTGCTTATTCACATAGACACATTCTGATTAGACTCCTGCGATTATTATTTGATCCTCTATTCGGCCTTTCTTCGCGAACGCCAAACAGAGCATCAGGGGCTACTGTCTATGCTGTAACATTTTCTTACAATTTGATTTCTTACCTCAAAGCCGGTTAGGAGGCTGGCACAGGCTTCAGTCAGTCTGCTCTTAGCAGACTGAACCTTCTTGACTACCGCACTCATAATAGTGCGGTGCTCTTCGTCAATGGAAGCGCCGCGAAGCACTTCCAGCAAGTTGTCCGATGCCTTTGGATGGACAGAGGCCATCGGCACAGACGGCTTGCCCCCCTTAGCGAGGGGTTGCCTGACAGAATCCGGAACCATTGGAGGCTCCAGCACCGTGTTCGGCTTGGGGCTAGACTTGCTGCCCCCGGCGTTAGGGCCCAGGGGAGTCTTGCCCGTCGTGCGCCCAGCGCCTGGAATGTCGCCTTGGGGCGCCTCCGGAACTGTCTCCCCTTGGTTCAGTTCCCTTTGAGACAACACCTCGGCGTCGTCCGTAGGGCGGGGGGAGGAGGCGGTCGGGAGTGAATCGCTGTTCATGTCTGACGGGCCTAAAGAATCATCCGACGAAGATACGTCGATATGGGCTCGGGATGGACTGCATAATCATGCGTGGCGTGATAAGAAACAGTACAATAAGACGTACCAAGAATTATTATGGTATTCGGATACTCACGACTTCGCCAGGGGCTTGTCCCTGGGTAACCACTCCTTGTCGCGGAAGGCGGCCGTCGTAGAGCAGTCCGGGAGGAGGGTCCTTCCCTTCTTGGACCCTTCGGCCTCCCCTGATGGGGCGGCATTCATTTTCCTGTCCCCCCGACTGGGGGGGGGGAGAACTTTCCTCTTCCTCCTCCTCGTTTTCGTGGGAGGAGTGTGCCTCGGTGTTTTCGGACGATGAGTCTGATATAAACTTGCATCGGAGACCCTTCCTGGTCCCCGTGGTCTTCTTCTTGGCCTTCTTCTCCGGCAACTCATAAGGCGCCGGAACCAGCATCTCCATTAGGAGAGCATCTGCTGGATCTTCGGGCAGGGGGCTGGACAATCGATCTGCTCCGCTGTCGCTACCCAGTCCTGTTAAATGGCGTGGAGGCTTAGATCCCGCGCGTGGTTATACTGGGGAAAAGAATATCTTATGAGATATAGAAGACTTACCGGATTGGCAGGGCGCTTTGCGCTGAGTCCGCGGTCCTCGGTAAGGGGAGGAGGTACCTCGGCGCCCTTGAACAGCACCTTCCGTACGTCCTTGTGCGTCGTGTCGAAGAGCTCTCGCAGCGTTTGGTGCTCGGCCGGGTCGAACTCCCACAAATTAAATGCCCGTCTTTGACATGGGAGGATCCAGCGGAAGAGCATGACTTGGACCACGTTGACAAGCTTGATTTTCTTGCTCATCATGTTTTTGACGCAGGTCTGGAGTCCGGTCAGCTCTACCGAGGAACCCCAGGATAGGCCCTTCTCTTTCCAGGAGGTGAGCCGCATGGCGATTCCGGATCAAAATTTGGGGGCCGCCAGCCAGTTGGTGTCGCGCGGCTCGGTGATGCAGAACCACCCCAATTGCCACCCCTTTACGGTCTCCACATAGGTGTTGGGGAACGTAGTAATTTCAAAAATTTCCTACGCACACGCAAGATCATGGTGATGCATAGCAACAAGAGGGGAGAGTGTTGTCCACGTACCCTCATAGACCGAAAGCGGAAGCGTTAACACAACGTGGTTGATGTAGTCGTACGTCTTCACGATCCGACCGATCAAGTACCGAACGCACGGCACCTCCGAGTTCAGCACACGTTCAGATCGATGACGTCCCTCGAACTCCGATCCAGCCGAGTGTTGAGGGAGAGTTTCGTCAGCACGACGGCGTGGTGACGATGATGATGTTCTACCGACGCAGGGCTTCGCCTAAGCACCGCTACGATATTATCGAGGTGTAATATGGTGGAGGGGGGCACCGCACACGGCTAAGAGATCAATAGATCAATTGTTGTGTCCATGGGGTGCCCCCCTGCCCCCGTATATAAAGGAGCAAGGGGGAGGCGGCCGGCCAAGGAGGAGGGCGCGCCAAGGGGGGAGTCCTACTCCCACCGGGAGTAGGACTCCTCCTTTCCTTGTTGGAGTAGGAGAAGGGAAGGGAGAAGGAGAAGGAAGGAAGGGGGCGCCCCCCTCCCTAGTCCAATTCGGACTAGTCCATGGGGAGGGGTGCGGCCACCCTTTGGGGCCTTTCTCTCCTTTCCCGTATGGCCCATTAAGGCCCAATACGAATTCCCGTAACTCTCCGGTACTCCGAAAAATACCCGAATCACTCGGAACCTTTCCGAAGTCCGAATATAGTTGTCCAATATATCGATCTTTACGTCTCGGCCATTTCGAGACTCCTCGTCATGTCCCCGATCTCATCCGGGACTCCGAACTCCTTCGGTACATCAAAACACATAAACTCATAATATAACCGTCATCGTAACGTTAAGCGTGCGGACCCTACGGGTTCGAGAACTATGTAGACATGACCGAGACACCTCTCCGGTCAATAACCAATAGCGGAACCTGGATGCTCATATTGGCTCCCACATATTCTACGAAGATCTTTATCGGTCAGACCGCATAACAACATACGTTGTTCCCTTTGTCATCGGTATGTTACTTGCCCGAGATTCGATCGTCGGTATCTCAATACCTAGTTCAATCTCGTTACCGGCAAGTCTCTTTACTCGTTCCGTAATACATCATCCCGCAACTAGCTCATTAGTTGCAATGCTTGCAAGGCTTATAGTGATGTGCATTACCGAGTGGGCCCAGAGATACCTCTCCGACAATCGGAGTGACAAATCCTAATCTCGAAATACGCCAACCCAACAAGTACCTTCGAAGACACCTGTAGAGCACCTTTATAATCACCCAGTTACGTTGTGACGTTTGGTAGCACACAAAGTGTTCCTCCGGTAAACGGGAGTTGCATAATCTCATAGTCATAGGAACATGTATAAGTCATGAAGAAAGCAATAGCAACATACTAAACGATCGAGTGCTAAGCTAACGGAATGGGTCAAGTCAATCACATCATTCTCCTAATGATGTGATCCCGTTAATCAAATGACAACTCATGTCTATGGCTAGGAAACATAACCATCTTTGATCAACGAGCTAGTCAAGTAGAGGCATACTAGTGACACTCTGTTTGTCTATGTATTCACACATGTATCAAGTTTCCGGTTAATACAATTCTAGCATGAATAATAAACATTTATCATGATATAAGGAAATAAATAATAACTTTATTATTGCCTCTAGGGCATATTTCCTTCAGTCTCCCACTTGCACTAGAGTCAATAATCTAGTTCACATCGCCATGTGATTTAACATCAATAGTTCACATCACCATGTGATTAACACCCATAGTTCACATCGTCATGTGACCAACACCCAAAGGGTTTACTAGAGTCAATAATCTAGTTCACATCGCTATGTGATTAACACCCAAAGAGTACTAAGGTGTGATCATGTTTTGCTTGTGAGATAATTTTAGTCAACGGGTCTGTCACATTCAGATCCGTAAGTATTTTGCAAATTTCTATGTCTACAATGCTCTGCACGGAGCTACTCTAGCTAATTGCTCCCACTTTCAATATGTATCTAGACCGAGACTTAGAGTCATCTAGATTAGTGTCAAAACTTGCATCGACGTAACCCTTTACGACGAACCTTTTGTCACTTCCATAATCGAGAAACATATCCTTATTCCAGTAAGGATAATTTTGACCGCTGTCCAGTGATCTACTCCTAGATCACTATTGTACTCCCTTGCCAAAATCAGTGTAGGGTATACAATAGATCTGGTACACAGCATGGCATACTTTATAGAACCTATGGCCGAGGCATAGGGAATGACTTTCATTCTTTTTCTATCTTCTGCCGTGGTCGGGCTTTGAGTCTTACTCAATTTCACACCTTGTAACACAGGCAAGAAACTCTTTCTTTGACTGTTCCATTTTGAACCACTTCAAAATCTTGTTAAGGTATGTACTCGTTGAAAAAACTTATGAAGCGTCTTGATCTATCTCTATAGATCTTGATGCTCAATATGTAAGCAGCTTCACCGAGGTCTTTCTTTGAAAAACTCCTTTCAAACACTCCTTTATGCTTTGCAGAATAATTCTACATTATTTCTGATCAACAATATGTCATTCACATATACTTATCAGAAATGTTGTAGTGCTCCCACTCACTTTCTTGTAAATACAGGCTTCATCGCAAGTCTGTATAAAACTATATCCTTTGATCAACTTATCAAAGCGTATATTCCAACTCCAAGATACTTGCACCAGTCCATAGATGGATCGCTGGAGCTTGCATATTTTGTTAGCACCTTTAGGATTGACAAAACCTTCTGGTTGCATCATATACAACTCTTCTTTAATAAATCCATCAAGGAATGCAGTTTTGTTTATCCCTTTGCCAGATTTCATAAAATGCGGCAATTGCTAACATGATTCGGACAGACTTAAGCATAGATACGAGTGAGAAACTCTCATCGTAGTCAACACCTTAAACTTGTCGAAAACCTTTTGCGACAATTCTAGCTTTGTAGATAGTAACACTACTATCAGCGTCCGTCTTCCTCTTGAAGATCCATTTAATCTCAATGGCTCGCCGATCATTGGGCAAGTCAATCAAAGTCCATACTTTGTTCTCATACATGGATCTCATCTCAGATTTCATGGCCTCAAGCCATTTTGCGGAATCTGGGCTCACCATCGCTTCTTCATAGTTCGTAGGTTCGTCATGGTCTAGTAACATAACCTCCAGAACAGGATTACCGTACCACTCTGGTGCGGATCTTACTCTGGTTGACCTACGAGGTTCAGTAATAACTTGATCTGAAGTTCCATGATCATCATCATTAACTTCCTCACTAATTGGTATAGGCGTCACAGAAACTGGTTTCTGCGATGAACTACTTTCCAATAAGGGAGCAGGTACAATTACCTCATCAAGTTCTACTTTCCTCCCACTCACTTCTTTCGAGAGAAACTCCTTCTCTAGAAAGGATCCATACTTAGCAACGAATGTCTTGCCTTCGGATCTGTGATAGAAGGTGTACCCAACTGTCTCCTTTGGGTATCCTATGAAGACACATTTCTCCGATTTGGGTTTGAGCTTATCAGGATGAAACTTTTTCACATAAGCATCGCAACCCCAAACTTTAAGAAACGACAACTTTGGTTTCTTGCCAAACCACAGTTCATAAGATGTCGTCTCAACGGATTTAGATGGTACCCTATTTAACGTGAATGTAGCTGTCTCTAATGCATAACCCCAAAACGATAGTGGTAGATCGGTAAGAGACATCATATATTGCACCATATCTAATAAAGTACGGTTACGATGTTCGGACACACCATTACACTGTGGTGTTCCAGGTGGCGTGAGTAGTGAAACTATTTCACATTGTTTTTACTGAAGGCCAAACTCGTAACTCAAATACTCTTCTCCACGATCAGATCGTAGAAACTTTATTTTCTTGTTACGATGATTTTCCACTTCACTCTGAAATTATATGAACTTTTCAAATGTTTCAGACTTCTGTTTCATTAAGTAGATATACCCATATCTGCTCAAATCATCTGTGAAGGTCAGAAATTAATGATACCTGCTACGAGCCTCAATATTCATCGGACCACATACATCTGTATGTATGATTTCCAACAAATCTGTTGCTCTCTCCATAGTTCCGGAGAACGGCGTTTTAGTCATCTTGCCCATGAGGCACGGTTCGCAAGCATCAAGTGATTCATAATCAAGTGATTCCAAAATCCCATCAGTATGGAGTTTCTTCATGCGCTTTACACCAATATGACCTAAACGGCAGTGCCACAAATAAGTTGCACTATCATTATTAACTTTGCATCTTTTGGCTTCATTATTATGAATATGTGTATCACTACGATCGAGATCCAACAAACCATTTTATTGGGTGTATGACCATAGAAGGTTTTATTCATGTAAACAGAACAACAATTATTCTCTAATTTAAATGAATAACCGTATTGCAACAAACATGATCAAATCATATTCATGCTCAACGCAAACACCAAATAACACTTATTTAGGTTCAACACTAATCCCGAAAGTATAGGGAGTGTGCGATGATGATCATATCAATCTTGGAACTACTTCCAACACACATCGTCACCTCGCCTTTTACTAGTCTCTGTTTATTCTGCAACTCCCGTTTCGAGTTACTACTCTTAGCAACTGAACCAGTATCAAATGCCGAGGGGTTGCTATAAACACTAGTAAAGTACACATCAATAACATGTATATCCAATATACCTTTGTTCACTTTGCCATCCTTCTTATCCACCAAATACTTGGGGTAGTTCCGCTTCCAGTGACCAGTCCCTTTGCAGTAGAAGCACTTAGTCTCAGGCTTAGGACCAGACTTAGGCTTCTTCACTTGAGCAGCAACTTGCTTGCCGTTCTTCTTGAAGTTCCCCTTCTTCCCTTTGCCCTTTTCTTGAAACTAGTGGTCTCGTCAACCATCAACACTTGATGTTTTTCTTGATTTCTACCTTCGTCGATTTCAGCATCACGAAGAGCTCGGGAATTACTTTCGTCATCCCTTGCATACTATAGTTCATCACGAAGTTCTACTAACTTGGTGATGGTGACTAGAGAATTCTGTCAATCACTATTTTATCTGGAAGATTAACTCCCACTTGATTCAAGCGATTGTAGTACCCAGACAATCTGAGCACATGCTCACTGCTTGAGCTATTCTCCTCCATCTTTTAGCTATAGAACTTGTTGGAGACTTCATATCTCTCAACTCGGGTATTTGCTTGAAATATTAACTTCAACTCCTGGAACATCTCATATGGTCCATGACGTTCAAAACGTCTTTGAAGTCCCGATTCTAAGCCGTTAAGCATGGTGCACTAAACTATCAAGTAGTCATCATATTGAGCTAGCCAAACGTTCATAACGTCTGCATCTGCTCCTGCAATAGGTCTGTCACCTAGCGGTGCATCAAGGACATAATTCTTCTGTGCAGCAATGAGGATAATCCTCAGATCACGGATCCAATCCGCATCTTTGCTACTAACATCTTTCAACATAATTTTTCTCTAGGAACATATCAAAAATAAACACAGGGAAGCAACAACGCGAGCTATTGATCTACAACATAATTTGCAAAAATACTATCAGGACTAAGTTCATGATAAATTTAAGTTCAATTAATCATATTACTTAAGAACTCCCACTTAGATAGACATCCCTCTAATCCTCTAAGTGATCACGTGATCCATATCAACTAAACCATGTCCGATCATCACGTGAGATGGAGTAGTTTCAACGGTGAACATCACTATGTTGATCATATCTACTATATGATTCACGCTCGACCTTTCGGTCTCCGTGTTCCGAGGCCATATCTGTTATATGCTAGGCTCGTCAAGTTTAACCTGAGTATTCCGCGTGTGCAACTGTTTTGCACCCGTTGTATTTGAACGTAGAGCCTATCACACCCGATCATCACGTGGTGTCTCAGCACGAAGAACTTTCGCAACGGTGCATACTCAGGGAGAACACTTATACTTTGATAATTTAGTGAGGGATCATCTTATAATGCTACCGTCAATCAAAGCAAGATAAGATGCATAAAAGATAAACATCACATGCAATCAATATAAGTGATATGATATGGCCATCATCATCTTGTGCTTGTGATCTCCATCTCCGAAGCACCGTCATGATCACCATCGTCACCGGCGCGACACCTTGATCTCCATCGTAGCATCGTTGTCGTCTCGCCAATCTTATGCTTCTACGACTATCGCTACCGCTTAGTGATAAAGTAAAGCATTACAGGGCGATTGCATTGCATACAATAAAGCGACAACCATATGGCTCCTGCCAGTTGCCGATAACTCGGTTACAAAACATGATCATCTCATACAATAAATTTAGCATCATGCTTTGACCATATCACATCACAACATGCCCTGCAAAAACAAGTTAGACGTCCTCTACTTTGTTGTTGCAAGTTTTACGTGGCTGCTACGGGCTTAGCAAGAACCGTTCTTACCTACGCATCAAAACCACAACGATAGTTTGTCAAGTTGGTGCTGTTTTAACCTTCGCAAGGACCGGGCGTAGCCACACTCGGTTCAACTAAAGTGAGAGAGACAGACACCCGCCAGTCACGTTTAAGCAACGAGTGCTCGCAACGGTGAAACCAGTCTCGCGTAAGCGTACGCGTAATGTCGGTCCGGGCCGCTTCATCTCACAATACCGCTGAACCAAAGTATGACATGCTGGTAAGCAGTATGACTTATATCGCCCACAACTCACTTGTGTTCTACTCGTGCATAACATCAACGCATAAAACCAGGCTCGGATGCCACTGTTGGGGAACGTAGTAATTTCAAAAAATTTCCTACGCACACGCAAGATCATGGTGATGCATAGCAACGAGAGGGGAGAGTGTTGTCCACGTACCCTCGTAGACCGAAAGCGGAAGCGTTAACACAACGCGGTTGATGTAGTCGTACGTCTTCACGATCCGACCGATCAAGTACCGAACGCACGGCACCTCCGAGTTCAGCACACGTTCAGCTCGATGACGTCCCTCGAACTCCGATCCAGCCGAGTGTTGAGGGAGAGTTTCGTCAGCACGACGGCGTGGTGACGATGATGATGTTCTACCGACGCAGGGCTTCGCCTAAGCACCGCTACGATATTATCGAGGTGTAATATGGTGGAGGGGGGCACCGCACACGGCTAAGAGATCAATAGATCAATTGTTGTGTCTATGGGGTGCCCCCTGCCCCCGTATATAAAGGAGCAAGGGGGAGGCGGCCGGCCAAGGAGGAGGGCGCGCCAAGGGGGGAGTCCTACTCCCACCGGGAGTAGGACTCCTCCTTTCCTTGTTGGAGTAGGAGAAGGGAAGGGAGAAGGAGAAGGAAGGAAGGGGGCGCCCCCCCTCCCTAGTCCAATTCGGACTAGTCCATGGGGAGGGGTGCGGCCACCCTTTGGGGCCTTTCTCTCCTTTCCCGTATGGCCCATTAAGGCCCAATACGAATTCCCGTAACTCTCCGGTACTCCGAAAAATACCCGAATCACTCGGAACCTTTCCGAAGTCCGAATATAGTCGTCCAATATATCGATCTTTACGTCTCGACCATTTCGAGACTCCTCGTCATGTCCCCGATCTCATCCGGGACTCCGAACTCCTTCGGTACATCAAAACACATAAACTCATAATATAACCGTCATCGTAACGTTAAGCGTGCGGACCCTACGGGTTCGAGAACTATGTAGACATGACCGAGACACGTCTCCGGTCAATAACCAATAGCGGAACCTGGATGCTCATATTGGCTCCCACATATTCTACGAAGATCTTTATCGGTCAGACCGCATAACAACATACGTTGTTCCCTTTGTCATCGGTATGTTACTTGCCCGAGATTCGATCGTCGGTATCTCAATACCTAGTTCAATCTCGTTACCGGCAAGTCTCTTTACTCGTTCCGTAATACATCATCCCGCAACTAACTCATTAGTTGCAATGCTTGCAAGGCTTATAGTGATGTGCATTACCGAGTGGGCCCAGAGATACCTCTCCGACAATCGGAGTGACAAATCCTAATCTCGAAATACGCCAACCCAACAAGTACCTTCGGAGACACCTGTAGAGCACCTTTATAATCACCCAGTTACGTTGTGACGTTTGGTAGCACACAAAGTGTTCCTCCGGTAAACGGGAGTTGCATAATCTCATAGTCATAGGAACATGTATAAGTCATGAAGAAAGCAATAGCAACATACTAAACGATCGAGTGCTAAGCTAACGGAATGGGTCAAGTCAATCACATCATTCTCCTAATGATGTGATCCCGTTAATCAAATGACAACTCATGTCTATGGCTAGGAAACATAACCATCTTTGATCAACGAGCTAGTCAAGTAGAGGCATACTAGTGTCACTCTGTTTGTCTATGTATTCACACATGTATCAAGTTTCCGGTTAATACAATTCTAGCATGAATAATAAACATTTATCATGATATAAGGAAATAAATAATAACTTTATTATTGCCTCTAGGGCATATTTCCTTCAATAGGAGCCTTCGAGCTAGGTGACGTTGGGCATTGTGCCCACCATGGCGCCTCCGCACTCCGCTTGCTGGCCGACCACCACCTTCGATTTAACGTTGAAGGTCTTCAGCCACATGCCGAAGTGGGGCTTGATGCGGAGGAAGGCCTCGCACACGATGATAAACGCCGAGATGTTGAGGATGAAATTGGGGGCCAGATCGTGAAAGTCCAGCCCGTAGTAGAACATGAGCCCGCGGACAAACGGGTGGAGGGGAAATCCCAGTCCGCGGACGAAGTGAGTAAGAAATACCACCCTCTCATGGGGTTCTGGAGTAGGGACGATCTGCCCCGCATCTGGTAGCCGGTGCGCGATATCTGCAGCCAGGTATCCGGCTCCCTGTAGCTTTGTGATGTCCTCCTCCGTAACGGAGGAGACCATCCACTTGCCTCCCGCTCCGGACATGCTTGGAGTGGTTTGAGGAGAAAATGCGAACTTGGGTGCTGAAGCTCGAGTGCGCAAGAATGGATGAGCAAGGAGGAAGAGGGCGTGGGTGAAAAAGATGAATCCTTATCTCTTATAAGGGCGGAAGGAACTATGCGCCTCCCCACCTGCCTGGTAAACTCACTTATTCCCCAAGCGCCGTAATTGATGGCGCGGTTGGGTTACCCACACCCGTATTGATGAGAATCCCGTGAAAAGAGGGACACGATCTCTGCTTCGACAAGACGTGCCAACAAAACCGCCTCGCAACACGTGCAGTGGCAGGCTCGGAAAAACGGTTCATCATGACCAGACCACGGCCGAACGTCACGTTAAGAAAAGCTGTCAGCAGATTAGATTTGTGGAAATATTATTCTCTCTACGGTGGTATGTGGAATTTGTTTTGCAGAGCCGGACACTATCCTTGTGTTCAAAATCTTCTATAGAATATTCGGAGGAGGAACCCGCCTTGCAATGCCGAAGACAATCTGCGCACCGGACTCATCGTCATTGAAGCCTGGTTCAGGGGCTACTGAGGGAGTCCTGGATTAGGGGGTCCTCGGACAGCCGGACTATATACTTTAGCCGGACTGTTGGACTATGAAGATACAAGATTGAAGACTCCGTCCCGTGTCCGGATGGGACTCTCCTTGGCGTGGAAGGCAAGCTTGGCAATACAGATATGTAGATCTCCTCCCTTGTAACTGACTCTGTGTAACCATAGCCCCTCCGGTGTCTATATAAACTGAAGGGTTTAGTCCGTAGGACAACAACAATCATACCATAGGCTAACTTCTAGGGTTTAGCCTCTACGATCTCGTGGTAGATCAACTCTTGTAATACTGATATCATCAAGATCAATCAAGCAGGAAGTAGGGTATTACCTCCATCGAGAGGGCCCGAACCTGGGTAAACATCGTGTCCCCCGCCTCCTATTACCATCTGCCTTAGACGCACAGTTCGGGACCCCCTACCCGAGATCCGCCGGTTTTGACACCGACAATACCCGCCGCGAGCCTCAACACTCATCGAACCGCATACATCAGTATGTATTATTTCTAACAAGTCACTTGGTCGCTCCATTGTTCCAGAGAACAACCATCTTGCGCATGAGGCATGGTTCGCAAGCATCAAGTGATTCATAAACAAGTGATTCCAAAAGCCCATCAGCATGGAGTTTCTTCATGTGCTTTACACCAATATGACCTAAATGGCAGTGCCACAAATAAGTTGCACTATCATTATTAACTTTGCATCTTTTGGCTTCAATATTATGAATATGTGTATCACTACGATCGAGATTCAATAAACCATTCACCTTGGGTGTATGACCACAGAAGGTTTTATTCATGTAAACAGAATAACAATTATTCTTTGACTTAAATGAATAACCGTATTGCAAAAACATGATACAATCATATTATGCTCAACGCAAACACCAAATAACATTTATTTTAGGTTCAACACTAATCCCAAAGGTAAAGGGAGTGTGCGATGGTGATCTTATCAACCGTGGAATCACTTCCAACACACATCGTCACCTCGCCCTCTACTAGTCTCTGTTCATTTTGTAACTCATGTTTCAAGTTACTAATCATAGCAACTGAACCAGTATCAAATACCCAGGGGCGACTATGAACACTAGTAAGTACACATAAATAACATGTATATCATATATACTTTTGTTCACTTTGCCATCCTTCTTATCCGCCAAGTATTTGGGGCAGTTCCGCTTCCAGCGACCATTTCCTTTGTAGTAGAAGCACTCAGTTTCAGGCTTGGGTCTAGCTTTGGGCTTCTTCATGGGAGTGGCAACTTGCTTGCCATTCTTCTTGATATTCCCTTTCTTTTGCTTGCCCTTTTACTTGAAAATAGTGGTCTTGTTAACCATCAACACTTGATGCTATTTCTTGATTTCTACCTTCGCTGATTTCAGCATGGCGAAGAGCTTGGGAATCGTTTTCGTCATCCCTTGCATATTATAGTTCATCACAAAGTTATAGTAACTTGGTGATAGTGACTAGAGAACTCTGTCAATCACTATCTTATCCGGAAGCTTAACTCCCAATTGATTCAAGTGATTATAGTACCCAGACATTCTGAGCACATGCTCACTAGCTGAGCTATTCTCCTCCGTCTTGTAGGAAAAGTACTTGACAGAGGTCTCATACCTCTCGACTCGGGCATTAGTCTGAAATACCAATTTCAGCTCTTGGAACATCTTATATGCTCTTTGGCGTTCAAAACATTTTTGAAGTCCCTGTTCTAAGCCGTAAAGCATGGTGCACTACACTATCAAGTAGTCATCATACCGAGCTTTGCCAAACGTTCATAACGTCTGCATCTGCTCCTGCAATAGGTCCGTCACCAAGCGGTGCATCAAGGACACAATTCTTCTGTGCAGCAATGAGGATAGTCCTCAGATCATGGACCCAGTCTGCATCATTGCTACTATCATCTTTAAACTTATTTTTCTCTAGGAACATATCAAAAAAATAAACGGGGAGCTACATCGCAAGCTATTGATCTACAACATAGATATGCAAATACTATCAGGACTAAGTTCATGATAAATTAAATTTAAATTAATCATATTACTTAAGAACTTCCACTTAGATAGACATCCCTCTAGTCATCTAAATGATCACGTGATCCATATAAACTAAACCATGTCCGATCATCACGTGAGATGGAGTAGTTTTCAATGGTGAACATCACTATGTTGATCATATCTACTATATGATTCACGTTCGACCTTTCGGTCTCAGTGTTCCGAGGCCATATCTGCACATGCTAGGCTCGTCAAGTTTAACCTGAGTATTCTGCACGTGCAAAACTGGCTTGCACCCGTTATATGTGAACGTAGAGCTTATCATACCCGATCATCACGTGGTGTCTCGGCACGACGAACTGTAGCAATAGTGCATTGATGATCCACAAGTATAGGGGATCTATTGTAGTCTTTTCGATAAGTAAGAGTGTCGAACCCAACGAGGAGCAGAAGGAAATGACAAGCAGTTTTCAGTAAGGTTTTCTCTGGAAGCACTGAAATTATCGGTAACAGATAGTTTTATAATAAGGTAATTCATAACGGGTAACAACTAACAAAGTAAACAAGGTGCATCAAGGTGGCCCAATCCTTTTTGTAGCAAAGGAAAAGCATGGACAAACTCTTATATAAAGGAAAGCGCTCCCGAGGACACATGGGAATTATCGTCAAGCTAGTTTTCATCATGCTCATATGATTCGCGTTTGTTACTTTGATAATTTGATATGTGGGTGGACCGGTGCTTGGGGTACTTCCCTTCCTTGGACAAGCATCCCACTTATGATTAACCCCCGTCGCAAGCATCCGCAACTACGAAAGAAGAATTAAGGTAAACCTAACCATAGCATGAAACATATGGATCCAAATCAGCCCCTTACGAAGCAACGCATAAACTAGGGTTTAAGCTTCTGTCACTCTAGCAACCCATCATCTACTTATTACTTCCCAATGCCTTCCCCTAGGCCCAAACAATGGTGAAGTGTCATCTAGTCGACGTTCACATAACACCACTAGAGGAAAGACAACATACATCTCATCAAAATATCGAACGAATACCAAATTCACATGACTACTTATAACAAGACTTCTCCCATGTCCCCAGGAACAAACGTAACTACTCACAAATCATATTCATGTTCATAATCAGAGGGGTATTAATATGCATAAAGGATCTGAACATATAATCTTCCACCGAATAAACCAACTAGCATTAACTACAAGGAGTAATCAACACTACTAGCAACCCACAGGTACCAATATGAGGTTTTGAGACAAAGATCAGATACAAGAGATGAACCAGGGTTTTAGAGGAGATGGTGCTGGTGAAGATGTTGATGGAGATTGACCCCCTCCCGATGAGAGGATTGATGGTGATGACGATGGTGACGATTTCCCCCTCTCGGAGGGATGTTTCCCCGGCAGAACAGCTCCGCCGGAGCCCTAGATTGGTTTCACCAGGTTCCACCTCGAGACGGTAGTGCTTCGTCCCGAAAGGTTTCTCCTTATTTTTTCTAGGGTGAAAGGCACCTTATACCAGAAGATGGGCATCGGGGGGCTTCCAGGTGGCCCTCGAGGCAAGGGGGCGCGCCCAGGGGGGTAGGGCGCCCTCCACCCTCGTGGACAGTGGGTGGCCCCCCTCTGGTGCTTTCTTTGCCCAATATTTTTAATATATTCCAAAACTGACTTTCATGGAGTTTCAGGACTTTTGGAGTTGTGTAGAATAGGTCTCTTATATTTGCTCCTTTTCCAGCCCAGAATTCCAGCTGCCGGCATTCTCCCTCTTCATGTAAACCTTGTAAAATAAGAGAGAAAAGGCATAAGTATTGTGACATAATGTGTAATAACAGCCCATAATGCAATAAATATCAATATAAAAGGATGATGCAAAATGGACGTATCAACTCCCCCAAGCTTAGACCTCGCTTGTCCACAAGCGGAAGCCGATATCGAAAAATACGTCCACATGTTTAGAGATAGAGGTGTCGATAAAATAAAATACGGACATGAGGGCATCATGATCATTCTTAGAATAGCAACATATATATATATATATATTGTCATATGATTTCTTATGCTAAAGTAACAATCTATTCACAATGTAAAGTATGAATCAGAAACTTCATTGAAAAACTAGCAAAATATAATCTTAGTCATCAAAGCAATTGCAATTTATCATAACATCGGAAAGAGTCAATATAAGAGCTTTTCAACAAGTCCACATACTCAACTATCATTTAGTCTTTCACAATTGCTAACACTCACGCGGTACTTATGGGTATGAAGTTTTAATCGGACACAGAGAAAGATAGGGGCTTATAGTTTTGCCTCCCAACCTTAGGTAACGTCAACAATAATGCTTTATGAAAACCCACATCCAATTATATATATATATATATATATATATATATATATATATATATATCAAGATCTTTCCAACATATAATGCTTTCCAAAGGATAAAGTGTAAAAAAGGAAAGGTGAAGATCACCATGACTCTTGTATAAGGTATAAGACAAAAATAAAAGATAGGCCCTTGTAGAGCGAAGCATAGGTTGTGATGTGCTTTTATGGTTGGATGCACAAATATTAATGCAAAAGAACGTCACTTTATATTGCCACTTGTGATAAGGACCTTTATTATGCAGTCCGTTGCTTTTATTTCTTCCATATCACAAGCTTGTATAAAGTTTATTTTATCCACACTAATAGATCATACATATTTAGAGAGCAATTTTATTGCTTGCAACAATGACAACTTACTTGAATGATCTTACTCAATCCATAGGTAGATATGGTGGACTCTCATGGCAAAACTAGGTTTAAGGATATTTGGAAGCACAAGTAGTTTCTCTACTCGGTGCAAAGAATTTGGCTAGCATGAGGGGGAAAGGCAAGCTCAACATGTTGGATGATCCATGACAATATAATTTATTTCGGATGTAAGAAAACATAACCCATTACGTTGTCTTCCTTGTCCAACATCAACTTTTTAGCATATCATATTTTAATGAGTGCTCACAATCATAAAAGATGTCCAAGATAGTATATTTATATGTGAAAACCTCTCTTTCTTTATTACTTCCTATTAATTGCAACGATGACCAAAACTATGTTTGTTAGCTCTTAACAATTTTTATTCATCATACTCTTTATATGTGAAGTCATTACTCTCCATAAGATCAATATGATGTCTTTATTCCTTTTTATTTTTTCTTTTTATTATTCCCTCAAGATCATAGCCAGATAACCAAGCCCTCGACTCAAGACTAATCTTTATTATATATAGCTCACGGACTCGATTACATAGATAAGGATCAACACAAAAACTCAAAGCTAGATCATACTAAACTTTATTCTACTAGATCAAGATATAACCAAAAGGATCAAACTAAGAAAAACGGTAAAGATAGAAGTGTGATGGTGATACGATACCGGGGCACCTCCCCCAAGCTTGGCAGTTGCCAAGGGGAGTGCCCATACCCATGTGATTATGTCTCTTTCTTTGGAGGTGGTGATGTGATATTCTTGGCGATGATGCCCCTTAGGATATGATTCTCTTCTTCGAGCTTATTGACTTGCTGCTTGAGATCCATTATTTCCCTACAGAGCTTACCCGTGACGGCTAAAGCTCCTTTCACCCATGGATATTGCATAGCTGCGGGAGAACAAGTAACACTCTTTTTCATATTTTCATAATAAAGAAATCTAGCATTGGGAGGGATGACCGAATTTGGAATTGCTGAGCTCTGGAGTTCCTCCATCATAAATCTGGTTTGGAGACGAGAGGTAACTTCTTGATCTTCCTCCATGGCATCTATCCTTTTCAAGTGGGCCTCCATCTCTTCAGTTGATGGCCCAAAGTGATCGGCATCGCTGTTTGCTTTTGGACACGGTGTCCGGTGAGAATCCCGGTTCTCCCCGACTGACTCTTGAGAAGGCATCTTGATCTAATCTGCGGCAGAAACAGCTCAAAACAAAAACAGGGGATATTTGCGTGGTACGGTGGTCAAAACCTTCGGGAGTTTATATAATGAATTTTTACCGACTAAAATAAGTATCGTGCAAGAAAACAGAGTTCGGAGGGCACACGAGGTGCCCACGAGGCAGGGGGGCGCGCCCTGGGGGGTAAGGCGCGCCCTCCACCCTCGTGGATGCCTCGTGTCCCTTTCGGACTACTTCTTATTTTCCTTTTTTCTTAAATATTCCAAAACGGAGAAAAATTGCTATTAGAACTGTTTTGGAGTCGATTTACTTACCGTACCACATACCTATTCCTTTTCGGAGTCTGAAACGTTCTGGAAAGTGTCCCTTATGTAGTTCTCTGGGGTTATGGTATCAATAACATTGGTTTCAACATTTATGGGATTACCTGAGATATAATGTTTGATTCTTTGACCGTTCACCACCTTCGGATTTGTACCTTCGGAGTTGTTGATCTTTATGGCACCGGAACGATAGACCTCCTCGATAACGTAAGGACCTTCCCATTTAGAGAGGAGTTTTCCTGCAAAAAATCTTAAACGAGAGTTGTATAACAAAACATGATGACCTACATTAAACTCACGCTTTTGTATCCTTTTGTCATGCCATCTTTTAACCTTTTCTTTAAACAGTTTGGCATTCTCATAGGCCTGGGTTCTCCACTCATCAAGTGAGCTAATGTCAAATAGTCTCTTCTCACTGGCAAGTTTGAAATCATAATTGAGCTCTTTAATGGCCCAATATGCCTTATGTTCTAGTTCGAGAGGTAAGTGACGTGCTTTTCCACAAACCATTTTATACGGAGACATACCCATAGGATTTTTATATGCAGTTCTATAGGCCCATAATGCATCATCAAGTTTCTTGGACCAATTCTTTCTAGATCTATTAACAGTCTTTTGCAAAATTAATTTAATCTCTCTATTACTCAGTTCTACTTGACCACTAGACTGTGGGTGGTATGGAGATGTAATTCTATGATTAACATCATACTTAGCAAGCATTTTACGAAAAGCACCATGAATAAAATGTGAACCACCATCAGTCATTAAGTATCTAGGGACTCCAAACCTCGGAAAAATAACTTCTTTAAGCATCTTAATAGAGGTGTTATGATCAGCAGTACTAGTTGGGATAGCTTCTACCCACTTAGTAGCGTAATCAACAACAACTAAAATATGTGTATACCTATTAGAGGAAGGAAACAGTCCCATATAATCAAAGCCCCAAACATCAAATGGTTCAATAACAAGTGAATAGTTCATAGGCATTTCTTGACGTCTAATATTACCAATTCTTTGACACTCGCCACAAGACAAGACAAACTGATGGGCATCTTTGAAAAGAGTAGGCCAATAAAAACCGGATTGCAATACCTTATGTGTAGTTCTATCTCCAGCGTGGTGTCCTCCATAAGCCTCGGAGTGACACTTGCGTAGGATATGTTCCTGTTCATGCTCAGGTACACAACGTCTAATAACACCATCTACTCCTTCTTTATAAAGGTGTGGGTCATCCCAGAAGTATGTCTTAAATCATAGAAAAACTTTTTCTTTTGCTGGTATGTGAAACTAGGTGGTATAAATTTAGCAACAATGTAATTAGCATAATCAGCATACTATGGAGCAGTAGGAGAAGCATTTATGACAGCTAATTGTTCATCAGGAAAGCTATCATCAATAGGTAGTGGGTCATCAAGAACATTCTCTAACCTAGATAAGTTGTCTGCAATGGGGTTCTCAGCTCCCTTTCTATCAGTAATATGCAAATCAAATTCTTGTAGCAAGAGAACCCACCTAATAATTATAGGTTTAGCATCTTTCTTTTCCATAAGATATTTAATAGCAGCATGATCAGTGTGAACAGTTACTTTAGAATCAACAATATAAGGTCTGAACTTATCACAAGCAAATACAACTGCTAAAAATTCTTTTTCAGTAGTAGCATAATTTCTCTGGGCACTGTCTAGAGTTTTACTAGCATATTGGATAACATTTAATTTCTTATCAACTCTTTGTCCTAGAACAGCACCTACAACATAATCACTAGCATCACACATAATTTCAAAGGGTAAATTCCAATCAGGTGGCTGAACAATAGGTGCAGAAATCAAGGCTTTCTTAAGTATTTCAAATGCTTCTACACAATCATCATCAAAGAAAAATGGAACATCTTTTTGTAAGAGATTAGTCAGAGGCCTAGAAATTTTTGAGAAGTCTTTAATGAACCTCCTATAAAAACCGGCATGACCAAGGAAACTTCTTATACCTTTAATGTCCTTAGGACACGACATCTTTTCAATAGCATCAACTTTAGCTTTATCAACTTCAATACCTCTTTCAGAAATTTTATGCCCCAAGACAATACCTTCATTAACCATAAAGTGGCACTTCTCCCAATTCAAGACAAGATTAGTTTCTTCACATCTTTGCAAAACTCGATCAAGGTTGCTTAAGCAATCATCAAAAGAAGTTCCATACATGAAAAAATCATCCATGAAAACCTCAACAATCTTTTCACAAAAGTCAGAGAATATAGCAGTCATACATCTTTGAAAGGTAGCAGGTGCATTACATAAACCAAAAGGCATATGTCTATAAGCAAAGGTATTGAAAGGGAAAGTAAAAGTGGTCTTTTCCTGATCCTCTTTTGACACAGGTATTTGAGAGAAACCAGAATAACCGTCTAGAAAGCAAAAATGTGTATGTTTGGATACTCTTTCTAGCATTTGGTCAATAAAAGGTAAAGGGTAATGATCCTTTTTAGTAGCTTTATTTAATTTGCGGAAATCAATTACCATTCAATAACTTGTAACAATTCTTTGTGGGATCAATTCATCTTTATCATTAGGAACAATAGTAATACCTCCCTTCTTAGGGACACAATGGATAGGGCTTACCCACTGACTATCAGCAATGGGATAAATTATACCTGCCTCCAGAAGTTTTAGTATTTCCTTTCTTACCACTTCTTTCATCTTAGGATTTAACCGTCGTTGCTGATCAACAACCGGTTTAGCATCTTTCTCCAATTTTATTTTGTGGTGGCATAGAGTGGGACTAATGCCCTTATGGTCATCGAGAGTATATCCAATAGCAGCACGGTGCTTCTTCAGAGTTTTCAATAATTTCTCTTCTTCCTGCTCTGAAAGGTTAGCACTAATAATAACAGGATATATCTTCTTTTCATCATGATAAGTATATTTAAGAGTATCAGGTAATGGTTTAAGCTCAAACACGGGATCACCCTTGGGTGGAGGAGGATCCCCTAAAATTTCAACAGGCAAGTTGTGTTTCAAAATAGGTCCCTGTTTAAAGAATACTTCATCTATTTCCCTTCTTTCATTCATAAACATATCATTTTCATGGTCTAGCAAATATTGTTCTAAAGGATCGTTAGGAGGCACGACAATAGAAGCAAGACCAATAATTTCATCTTTACTAGGAAATTCTTTATCATGGGGTTGTCTACGAAATTTAGCAAAATTAAAGTCATGAGACATATCCCCTAAACCAACAGTAACAATATCCTTTTCGCAGTCTATCCTAGCATTAACAGTATTCAAGAAGGGTCTACCAAATATAATGGGACAAAATTCATCTTGTGGGAAACCAAGAACAAGAAAATCAGTAGGATATTTAACTTTCCCACACAAGACTTCAGCATCTCTAACAATCCCAATTGGTGAAATAGTATCTCTATTGGCAAGCTTAATTGTAACATCAATATCTTCTATCTCAGCAGGTGAAATATCATGCATAATTTTTTCGTATAAGGAATGAGGTATTGCACTCGCACTAGCACCTATATCACATAAGGCATGAGATCAATGATCTCCTATTTTAAAAGAAACAACAGGCATGCCTACAACATGTCTATGTTTATTTTTAGTATCGGGTCTAGCAGCTTCGTTACAGAAGTAAATAACAAGCCTATCAATATTATCGACCAAGAAATCTTTAACCATAGCAATACTAGGTTCAACTTTAATTTTCTCAGGGGTGTAGGTGTTCTAGCATTACTCTTACAAACCACAGTTGTAGCTTTACCACGATCCTTTATTCTAACAGGGAAAGGTGGTTTGTCAATATAAGCGGTAGGAACAATAGGATCAACATTATAAGTAATAGTCTTTTCTTCAACTTTAATAGGTTCAAATACTTTTACTTCAACGGGAGGATGATATTTAAACCACTTCTCCTTAGGGAGATCAACATGAGTAGCAAATGATTCACAGAAAGAAGCTACTATCTCAGAGTCAAGTCCATATTTAGTGCTAAATTCACGAAAAGCATCGGTATCCATAAAAGATTTAACACAATCAAACTTAGGTGTTATACCTGACTCCTTACCTTTGTCGAGTTCCCAATCTTCAGAGTTTGGTTTAATTCTTTCCAATAAATCCCATTTGAATTCAATATTCTTCATCATGAAAGAACAAGTATAAGAAGTATCGAGCATGGAGCGATTATTGAGAGAAAGCCGAGCATAAATTTTTTGAATAATAATTTCTCTTGAGAGCTCATGATTGGGCCATGAATATAACATTGACTTAAGCCTCCCCAAGCTTGAGTGATACTTTCTCCTTCGCGAGGCCAAAAATTATATATATAATTACGATCATGATGAACCAGATGCATAGGATAAAACTTCTGATGAAATTCCAATTTCAATCGGTTGTAGTTCCATGATCCAATATCATCACATAGCCTAAACCATGTCAATGCCTTTCCCTTCAAAGATAAAGGGAAGACCTTCTTCTTGATAACATCCTCAGGCATACCTGCAAGCCTAAATAATCCACAAACTTCATCCACAAAGATTAGGTGCATATCGGGATGTAATGTTCCATCTCCTGTAAAAGGATTAGCTAGCAGTTTCTCTATCATACCCGAAGGAATTTCAAAGTAAACATTTTCAGTAGGTTCAGTAGGTTGAGGAGCAACTCTTTGCTCTACTGGTCGGGGTGAAGATACCCCGAACAAGCCCCTCAAAGGATTATTTTCCATAGTAACAAGTGACAGTAAATTTCAGCACACTATATAAATTTTCCTTACCAAATTCCACCTACCAAAGGCGCTTCACTCCCCGGCAACGGCGCCAGAAAAGAGTCTTGATGACCCACAAGTATAGGGGATCTATCGTAGTCCTTTCGATAAGTAAGAGTGTCGAACCCAACGAGGAGCAAAAGGAAATGACAATCAGTTTTCAGTAAGGTATTCTTTGCAAGCACTGAAATTATCGGTAACAGATAGTTTTATGATAAGGTAATTCGTAACGGGTAACAAGTAACAAAAGTAAACAAGGTGCAGCAAGGTGGCCCAATCCTTTTTGTAGCAAAGGACAAGCCTGGACAAACTCTTATATAAAGGAAAGCGCTCCCGAGGACACATGGGAATTATCGTCAAGCTAGTTTTCATCATGCTCATATGATTCGCGTTCTTTACTTTGATAATTTGATATGTGGGTGGACCGGTGCTTGGGTACTGCCCTTCCTTGGACAAGCATCCCACTTATGATTAACCCCTCTCGCAAGCATCCGCAACTACGAAAGAAGAATTAAGGTAAACCTAACCATAGCATGAAACATATGGATCCAAATCAGCCCCTTACGAAGCAACACATAAACTAGGGTTTAAGCTTCTCTCACTCTAGCAACCCATCATCTACTTATTACTTCCCAATGCCTTCCCCTAGGCCCAAACAATGGTGAAGTGTCATGTAGTCGACGTTCACATAACACCACTAGAGGAAAGACAACATACATCTCATCAAAATATCGAACGAATACCAAATTCACATGACTACTTATAACAAGACTTCTACCATGTCCTCAGGAACAAACGTAACTACTCACAAATCATATTCATGTTCATAATCAGAGGGGTATTAATACGCATAAAGTATCTGAACATATGATCTTCCACCGAATAAACCAACTAGCATCAACTACAAGGAGTAATCAACACTACTGGCAACCCATAGGTACCAATCTGAGGTTTTGAGACAAAGATCAGATACAAGAGATGAACTAGGGTTTGAGAGGAGATGGTGCTGGTGCTGATGTTGATGGAGATTGATGGTGATGACGATGGTGATGATTTCCCCCTCCCGGAGGGATGTTTCCTCGGCAGAACAGCTCCGCCGGAGCCCTAGATTGGTTTTGCCAGGTTCCGCCTCAAGACGGCGGCGCTTCATCCCGAAAGCTTCCTCCTTATTTTTTCTAGGGCGAAAGACACATTATACCAGAAGATGGGCATCGGGGGGCTTCCAGGTGGCCCACGAGGCAGGGGGCGCACCCAGGGGGTAGGGCGCGCCCTCCACCCTCGTAGACGGTGGGTGGCCCCCCTCTGGTGCTTTCTTCGCCCAATATTTTTAATATATTCCAAAACTGACTTTCATGGAGTTTCAGGACTTTTGGAGTTGTGTAGAATAAGTCCCTAATATTTTCTCCTTTTCCAGCCCAGAATTCCTGCTGCCGGCATTCTCCCTCTTCATGTAAACATTGTAAAATAAGAGAGAAAAGGCATAAGTATTGTGACATAATGTGTAATAACAGCTCATAATGCAATAAATATCGATATAAAAGCATGATGCAAAATGGACGTATCATGCATACTCAGGGAGAACACTTATACCTTGAAATTTAGCGAGGCATCATCTTAGAATGCTACCGCCGTACTAAGCAAAATAAGATGCATAAAAGATAAACATCACATGCAATCAAAATATGTGACATGATATGGCCATAATCATCTTGTGCCTTTGATCCCCATCTCCAAAGCACCGTCATGATCTCCATCGTCACCGGCTTGACACCTTGATCCCCATCGTAGCATCATTGTCGTCTTGCCAACTGCTGCTTCTACGACTATCGCTACCGCTTAGTGATAAAGTAAATCAATTGCATGGCGATTGCATTTCATACAATAAAGTGACAAGCATAAGGCTCCTGCCAGTTGCCGATAACGGTTACAAAACATGATCATCTCATACAACAATTTATATCTCATCATGTCTTGACCATATCACATCACAACATGCCCTGCAAAAACAAGTTAGGTGTCCTCTACTTTGTTGTTGCCAGTTTTACGTGGCTGCTATGGGCTTCTAGCAAGAACCATTTTTACCTACGCATCAAAACCACAACAATTTTTCATCAAGTGTGCTGTTTTAACCTTCAACAAGGACCGGCTATACTCAAACTCGATTCAACTAAAGTTGGAGAAACAGACACCCGCTAGCCACTTGTGTGCCAAGCACGTCGGTAGAACCAGTCTCATGAACGCGGTCATGTAATGTCGGTCCGGGCCGCTTCATCCAACAATACCGCCGAATAAAAGTAAGATGTTGGTGGTAAGCAGTATGACTATTATCGCCCAAAATTCTTTGTGTTCTATTCGTGCATATAACATCTACGCATAGACCTGGCTCAGATGCCACTGTTGGGGAACACAATATTTTTTTACCTACGATTATGCAAGATCTATTTAGGAGATGCATAGCAACGAGACGGGAGAGTGTGTCCACGTACCCTCGTAGACCGAAAGCGGAAGCATTTAGTAACGCGGTTGATGTAGTCGAACGTCTTCACGATCCAACCGATCCAAGTACCGAACATACGGCACCTCCGTGTTCAGCATACGTTCAACACGATGACGTCCCATGAGCTCTTGATCCAGTTGAGGACGAGGGAGAGTTCCGTCAGCACGATGGTGTGGCGATGGTGATGATGAAGTTACCGGCGCAGGGCTTCGCCTAAGCACTACGACGATATGACCGAGGTGTGTCACTGTGGAGGGGGGCACCACACACGGCTAAGAGAAGACTTGGTGTGTCTTTGGGGTGCCCCCCTCCCACGTATATAAAGGAGGGGGGAGGAGGAGGCCGGCCCAAGGGGGGGGGGCGCCAGGTGTGGGGAGTCCTACTAGGACTCCCTAGTCCAAGTAGGATTCCCTCTCCTTTTTCCTTTTTCGGAGTTGCAAAGGTGGAAAGAGAGGAGGAGTAGGAGAGGGAAAGGGGGGGCGCCGCCCCCACCCCTTGACCAATTCGGATTGGCAAGGGGAGGGGGCGCCACCTCCTGGCCGGCCTTCTCTCTTCTCCACTAAGGCCCATGGTGGCCCATTAACCTCCCCGGGGGGGGGGGGAGGGGGTTCCGGTAACCCCCGGTACTCCGAAACTCATCCGAAACAACCCGAACCATTCCGGTGTCCGAATGTAACCTTCAAATATATGAATCTTTACCTCTTGACCATTTCGAGACTCCTCGTCATGTCCGTGGTCTCATCCGGTACTCCAAACAAACTTCGGTCAACAAATCACGTAACTCATAATACAAATCATCATCGAACGTTAAGCGTGCGGACCCTACGGGTTCGAGAACTATGTAGACATGACCGAGACACATCTCCGGTCAATAACCAATAGCGGAACCTGGATGCTCATATTGGCTCCTACATATTCTACGAAGATCTTTATCGGTCAAACCGCATAACAACATACGTTGTTCCCTTTGTCATCGGTATATTATTTGCCCGAGATTCGATCATCGGTATCATCATACCTAGTTCAATCTCGTTACCGGCAAATCTCTGTACTCGTTCCGTAATGCATCATCCCGTAAGTAACTCATTAGTCACATTGCTTGCAAGGCTTATTGTGATGTGCATTACCGAGAGGGCCCAGAGACACCTCTCCGAAACACGGAGTGACAAATCCTAATCTCGATCTATGCCAACTCAACAAATACCATTGGAAACACCTTTAGAGCATCTTTATAATCACCCAGTTATGTTATGACGTTTGATAGCACGCAAGGTGTTCTTCTGGTATTCGGGAGTTGCATAATTTCATAGTTAGAGGAACATGTATAAGTCATGAAGAAATCAATATCAATAAAACTAAACGATCATTAATGCTAAGCTAACTGATGGGTCTTGTCCATCACATCATTCTCTAATGATGTGATCCCGTTCATCAAATGACAACACATGTCTATGGTCAGGAAACTTAACCATCTTTGATTAACGAGCTAGTCTAGTAGAGGCATACTGGGGACACTTTGTTTTGTCTATGTATTCACACATGTATCAAGCTTCCGGTTAATACAATTCTAGCATGAATAATAAACATTTACCATGATATAAGGAAATAAAAATAATAACTTTATTATTGCCTCTAGGGCATATTTCCTTCATGGCTGGCCACAGACAGGCATTGAGATCAATGGGAGGCACCAAGGGGACGACTGACACGGAGTCACCCATTTCGGGCGAGCGGTCCCGGGGTGAGGTAGAGAAGCAAGCCATTGTCAAGGCATGTCTGGAAGGTATGCATATGTCGACATCGATATTGACACGTACGCCATTCTGAATGCCAGGGCAGGCGGGCCACTGACGAGTCCGTGCTCGCTGCAACGACAACGGAAAGAATGGTCGGCTTGCGCCACCCTAGTAAGAGTAGGGCGGTTTGCACGGACTTGGTGGCAAATTCCTCGGTGTCCGCAGTGGTGACCTGTGCCTGAGTGGCGGTTGGGACGTCTTGTTTCTCCTTGCCCCTCCTCCTCCGGTTGGCTCGCTTCACTGTCTCGGCTACTCTCTTCTCCGGGGCGAGCTCCTTCTTTGGCTTTGAGGCCACAGCGTGGGTGGCTACAATGGGGATGGGGGCAGTGACGGGGCTGGGCGCGTTGGCCGTGGCTTGAATGCAACCGAGACCTTGGGCGAATTATTTGAAGAACTTGTTTCGTGGATTATCTGCTACTGATTATGTCCATATTGCATCTATATTTGCCTTGTATTTACTAATGACGGATGACGACTATCGTTGTCCATGTCTTGCTTTGGCGATACATAAGCTGTTTACTGGAGCTAGTGAGTTGAAGCTAAGTTTGTTTTCTTACTCCAACCGGGTCAACAGAAAACCCGCCGACACTTGCACGACAAGTGACCCGAACCATCATAATTGGGCACTTGAACGGGAGACCACATGAGCATAAGGAAACCACGCGAACCGACCAGACAACTTAAAATCCAAGGAAAAGTGCAATTAGCAAGCACGTTCATCTAATACGTCAGCCGGTCAGACCGCAGTGCCAAAAGTCCAAGCAGAATGAGAAATGCACCATCCGGCCAACCGTAGCGGTCAAGCCCGGGCAGACATCCTAGAACGCGTCGTTTGGCCAGACCCTAGAGCTCAAAGAACGGGCTCGCACCCCCAGAACATGCCGCAAGTCGATGATGATTAAGCAACCGACGTTGTTGATCAAAAGGGTAGAGCAAAAGGTGCCATGCCTGGTATATTGTCACGTCCCACCAGGCCACCAGACATGGACTTTTAAAGAGCACGCAAAGCTGGCCAACCACCCTAGATTCCTCGACTAGTGTGATCGTGCCACACATGGGGATGACAAAACTTCAGGAATCCTTATCGTATATCTTTGCAAGCTAGTCGCATATGGGGTTATGGAGATTGGTGGTCGGATATTCATCATGGAAAGCATCCTCATATTCGCGACAACCTTTTTTTGACCATCATTGAAGTTCTGGTTCAACTTACACAAACATTCGTGGGATCCCCTATGACGTTGTGCAACCTGGATGAAGATACGTAATTAATAAAATCAAGGTTAGATTGCTAGTGGTGAGAAGATAAAGTTGCCATGAGTTAGGATTAAAGCCAATACAAAACACACACAAAATCAGAAGTAAGTTCGCCATTTTTTATATAGAAAACCTAGTGAAATTGCATAATGGGATAACTAGATAGGTAAAATAATCATACAACTGAAAGTATTAAAAAATGGAGCACAAAGGCAATGGCAAAAAATGCCATCTCCATGGTTAAAAATTGCCATGGACAAGAAAACATGGGGATATGGCAAGTGAATGATCAAAATTTCCATATCCATGGTTAAAAATTGCCGTGAACAAGAATACATGTGTTTTATTAACTGCACAAAACCAAGAACATGTAGAAAATAAAAAGTGATGAAAAATAAGTTAAGATTTGCCATTGTTTCTACAAATTGAGGAGTGAACTTTCCATGATACGAGTGGATATGTAAAATTAGCATACAATTCCCTTCGAGGCCGTATGCAGGAAGCCACCCCCTTGCCTCTTATGTCGACACAATCGTCATCAATGTGAGCCACACAACCATCTTGAACTCAAATCTCTATATGAAGACAAACACAAAATCCACACCAAAATTACCATATGAGTTTTAAAAGAAAACTTAAATGCAAAAATCTCCAACAAAACATACGAAAAGAAGAACATATTAAAAATGTTCAATAGTTTCAAGGCGAACATATGCATCAGCAGAACACAATAACCCATGGAAAGTAATGTGAATGTCAATGGAAGTCTCAATCACAAAAACAACTCTCTAATTCCCGAGTAAAACACATGCTTGGCCCCAAAATTTGAAGGCGATGTCCACAATTGTCCTTAAACTCAGAATCTGCTTCAATATTGTCCTAGAACTTAAGAATACTGTCTCAAATCTCAATGCGGTCTCTAAACTTGGTGAACCAGTCCTGTGATACATCTCGCATACACCTCACATCCGTTTCCGTACGCCCGCTTCACGACTAGTTGACCGGTTAAATAGTAAAGGTAAGATGTAACCGCAAGTGCAGTCAATGGAGACGAGGGTGTGTTACCAAAATTCCCTCCTTTTGGGGGAGGTACGTCTCCCTTGGAGTGGTGTGGAGGAACAATGCTCCCCAAGAAGCCACTAGGGCCACCGTATTCTCCTCACGCCCTTGCACAATGCAAGATGCCATGATTCCACTAGCGGTGCACTTGAAGGCGACAACCAAACCTTTACAAACAAGGTTGCAGATCTCTCCACTACTTAAATGGAGGCTCCTAACACCACCATGTAACTTCACCATAATTGAATGTGGCTCCGAGGTGGCCTCTTCCGTCCAGGGTGCTCAAACACCGAAGAGTAACAAGATCTACAAGGGATAGTAGGCGGAATCAAATTTCTCTTGGTGAAAGTGTAGATCATGGTCTTCTACTCCAAACCCTAGGGAATAATCAAGTTTTGGTGGCTAGGGAGGGAGATCGGGCGAGTTTAAGCTTTGGGCAACAATGGAGCAATATGGGAAAAGATGGTTGGCCTTCTTGGGGAAGAAGACCCCCTTATATAGTGGGGGCAAAAATCCAACCGTTATGCACTGGTTGTGCTCAAGCGGTAATAAAGCTCTTAGGAGCAGTACTACCGCTAAGCACGGTAGTTTCACCGAGGCCCATTGAGTACCAAAGCGGTACTCACATGGTGGTTCCACCGTAACAATACTACATGCTACAGCAAGCGGTACTACCGCGAATTGTCAACATGCTAATAGAGAAGCCTGCGGTAGTTCATGCGGCGCCAGAGCGGAAGTACCACATCAAGCGGTACTATCGTGAATTACTAGTGGGCTAACAGACAAATCCGCGGTAGTGCCCGCAGCACACTTGTGGAAGTAATGCTTAAGCGGTACTACCATGAATTACCTGAGCCCTAACAGTAAACCTAGCGGAAGTACTCGCAGTACTATGAGTGGAAGTACCGGATAAGCGGTACTACTGTGGGTACCAACCATACTACTGCTTGGTCCGTGCTGAGGGAGTCCTGGACTAAGGGGTCCTCGGGCGTCCGGCCTGTTATCCATTGGGCCGGACTGATGGGCTGTGAAGACGTGAAGACCGAAGACTGTACCCGTGTCCGGATTGGACTCTACTTGGCGTGGAAGGCAAGCTTGGCGACCAACTATGAAGATTCCTTCTTATGTAACCGACTCTATGTAAACCCTAGATCCCCCCGGTGTCTATATAAACCAGAGGGGTTAGTCTAGAAAGGACACATTACCATAGTCATACAGGTTAGGCTTTTAGGGTTTAGCCATTACGATCTCGTGGTAGATCAAGTCTTGTAATAATCATATTCATCAAGATCAATCAAGCAGGAAGTAGGTTATTACCTCCATAGAGGGGGCCCGAACCTGGGTAAACATCGTGTCCCCCGTCTCCTATTACCATTGATCCTAGACGCACAGTTCGGGACCCCCTACCCGAGATCCGCCGGTTTTGACACCGACATTGGTGCTTTCATTGAGAGTTCCACTGTGCCGTTGACAAAAGGTTTGATGGCCCCTTCAATCGTCGATAATGACGCTGTCCAAGGAGAAACCTTCCTCCCCGGACAGATTTTCGTATTCGGCGGCTTTGTATTGCGGACCAACTCGCTTGGCCATCTGGAGCAGATCGATAGCTACGCCCCTGGCCACCAGGTCAGGTTTGAAAACTTGAACTATGTCACGGATATCCGTGGAGACTTGATCTTCAATGGATTTGAGACCGCGACGATCGCTCCCCTTCGCTCCGATGAACATGACTTGAATCTGTCAATGGACTAGATTCCGGAGACGGTCCCTGTAACTGCCACGACCATAGATCCGGAGCAGTTGGCACCATCCAAAGCCACATAGTCCGCGGTGTTGGAACCGCACACAGACTCAACACCAAGCAATATCAGCGTCAACGGAATTCCGGACTCGTCTCCGGCTACGAGTTCCGAACCTCGCACGCTCCCGGACAGCGAGTTGGATCGGTTATCAATTTTCGAGTTCCGCGCCGTAGATATCTTCCAACACTTGCCCTTTGGCGATGTGCTAAATTCATTGAAGAACCTGTCCCTTATGGGGGACTCGCGGCCAAACTACGTCCGGTTCGAGCTAGAGGATGATAATGGAGAATTTCGCTTCCCACCCGTCACCCACTTCATAGCCACTGTCGAGGACTTAACCGACATGCCCGCTTATGGCTCCGATGACATTGACGGTATAGACGACGATGCCGACAAGGAGCAAGGCCAAGACCCGCCAGTCATTAGGCGTGGGATGGCCACCCCTTCATACGACGTGTACATGGTCGATACACTCAAAAAAGCTCGCGACAACGACAAGGGAGATCTAGTTGAAAATAAAACTCCTGAGACACAGTCTAAGTTTCGGCGCCCCAAACGCCGCTCCAAGTCACACCACAACAACGATGGGACCGGAGAGAATAGCACCCTAGACGGCGCCGAAAACAATGAAGACCCTGTTGGAGCAAGATCCAAACAGGAGGAACAGGAAAACGCGCAAGCCAGCCCCGATGAACAGGCCCTGCCCAGCGACAATTTGGAGGACGACAACTACCTTCCGCTCTCCGAAGATGAGGTAAGCCTCGGCGATGAAGACTTCATCGTACCCGAAGAGCCCCTCGAGCAGGAGCGCTTCAAGCGCAGGCTGATAGCTACGGCAAGGAGCCTAAAAAAGAAGCAGCAACAGCTTCAAGCTGACCAAGTCCTACTCAACGACAGATGGACCGAAGTCCTGGTCGCCGAAGAATACGGCCTTAGTGGCCTAGCAAAAAGCTACCCAAAGCACATATAGCTATATTAGTCCGATGACGGGGCGTTGGAGCCCATACCATCGTCACACAATGCGGCAGGTTTCCGACAACTCTGTCCGGATAAAGAGGCAACTCAGGCCGAACACCAGACCGCCCCACCTCGCTGTAAAGGCAAGAACAACGTAGGTCACGATCACCCAGACGACCTGCAGAGGTACTCGGACAATAGAGCAGGATACGCAAGACCGATCTATGGATCGCGAACGCATGCTTCGACACGCCGCGATGGCTACCTATTCAGACGTATCAAACCCCGCCATGCCCGAGCCGAAAACCGCAAAGGGACTCCTTCGGAGTTACATCGCAGTGTGGCCCAACATAGTGGAGCCACACACCCGCTTTGCTTCACTGATGAAGTAATGGATCATGAATTCCCCGAAGGATTCAAACCCGTAAATGTTGAATCATTCGACGGAACAACCGATCCCACAGTGTGGATAGAAGATTTTATCCTCCACATCCATATGGCTCGTGGAGACGACCTCCACGCCATTAAATACCTCCCACTAAAGCTAAAAGGACTAGCTCGGCACTGGTTAAACAGCCTGCCTGAAAATTCCATAGGCAGCTGGGAGGACTTGGAAGAGGCTTTCCTCGATAACTTCTGAGGAACATATGTCCGGCCGCCGGATGCCGATGACCTAAGTCATATTGTCCAGCAGCCCGGAGAGTCAGCTAGGAAGCTCTGGACTCGGTTCTTAGTTAAAAAGAACCAAATTGTCGACTATCCAGACGCGGAAGCCCTTGCGGCTTTCAGGCACAGTTTTCCAGGGCGAATGGATCGCACGTCACCTCGGCCATGAAGGACCTAAATCCATGACAGCCCTCACTGCTCTGATGACCCGCTTTTGCGTGGGAGAAGACAGCTAGCTCGCTCGTAGAAGCAATAGCACCAGCGACCTGGGCACTTCTGAAATCCGAGATGGCAATGGCAAGCCACGACGAATCAAACACAACAGTCGCAATGATAATGCAAGATCATGCGACATAGCGGTCAACGCCGGATTTAGCAACCCCAAGCCCGGTCAACGGAGGAAGCCATTCAAGGAGAATCGAGACGAACCCTCCAACCTAGATAGGATACTGGGCCGACCCTGCCAGATTCATGGCCACCTCGATACACCAGCTAGTCATACTAACATAAACTGTTGGGTCCTTAAACAGGCCGACAAGCTCAAAGCCGAACACAGGGGGAGGAGGCTGCCAGGCGACAGGGATGACGAAAAGGTTCACCAACGAAACACTAGGGGTCAGAAGCAACCTCCACCCGAGGATCAACTACTCCCAAAACAGAAATAGCAACCCGGCTTCCGCCGCCCACTCCGTACACCTACAAAATTTGTACCGCGCATACATCATTACGCACTTAATATACCATGGGCATTGGCGGAAGCACAATACGGACAATCCTGCAAGCACTCCAGTAAAAAAAATTTATTTTCCTTTTTATTTTTTTCTTCTTCCTTCGCTATCCTTTATAAACAGGTGATGAACAGGATAAACATCTGAAACTGGCTCTATCGGAGTCCGGATCCGTATACTCACATAAGGGGCTATTTCCATTAAGGATTCCCCCCACCGGACTGGCGGCGCAGACGTGCGACAGGAGGTCCAAAATAAATTTTTGTAGACCGCACTCTCTATTTCATGAGCCTGTACTATGCCTGTTCCTCCGCCTCCAACCCCGAGCATGTCAAATAGCTGGGAGGATGACTTTTATATATATCATAAGTAATCATTGGCATATAGCTCAGTTCCCAGTAAAACATATCCAAACTAATCATCCGTGTTGTCTCGCCACGGAATACGGCTGCCACGGTTGTTTCACAAATATACCTTGGCATAACCTGCCAGGGGCTCGGTATGGGAAAAAATGCGTTGCCAGCAAAAGCCCGAACAACTCTACAGCGCACTTCGGCGTCGCAAGTTTGGCCTTATATGCATCAGCTCCGAATCATTGTCTTGGGTCAATAGTTGGGTTGCCCGACTCCTGTGCTTGCTACCCTATGTTCCGCTCTATCGGCTAGGGTAGTAAAGGGAGAACTACTGCGATTGTGCCCTGGTCTAAACCGGATGAGCACCTCAGTAGAGAAAGCCGAAAACTAACTGTCATGATGCGGCGAGAGCTGGTCAACCACTTGGCGACTTCTTAGAATCTTTAGCGATTCTCCGTGTCACACGAGGGATCTCTCTCAGGTCAAATATGTAAGGCAACATACGCCGCATACATACCAGGGGCTATGTCGTAGCCCCACAATAAAACTCCTATGGCTAAGTGAAAGTGTTAACGCCCTATAGTCCGATTGCCTGGTTCGCCGCACTATCACCTCCTTCATGGACGAAGACGTTGGATAAAGAGTGATTAAATGCTTTTCCGAACACCCCTGTACTTCCTACGAGGGGGCTGAAGCCGACGACTGGAAAACTGGTATGTAAACCCTAGATCCCCCGGTGTCTATATAAACCAGAGGGGTTAGTCCGGAAAGGACACATTAGCATAGTCATACAGGCTAGGCTTTTAGGGTTTAGCCATTAAGATCTCGTGGTAGATCAACTCTTGTAATACTCATATTCATCAAGATCAATCAAGTAGGAAGTAGGGTATTACCTCCATAGAGAGGGCCCGAACCTGGGTAAACATCGTGTCCCCCGTCTCCTGTTACCATCGATCCTAGACGCACAGTTCGGGACCCCCTACCCGAGATCCGCGGTTTTGACACCGACACCTGCCAAAAAAAACCAAGGCACAAGGGATGAATGCTCCAAAGTTGGGGGACGGATATGTGGGTGCATTTGGTGTGCGTATGTGTTGATTCCATCGGTACGTTCCAACGCGTACCCCCTCTTAGTAGTACAGATTTCCTACGATTCAAGTCAAGCAAAAAGAAACACCGCAAAACCCGTCTTTGCTCTCTCCTTATCCGATGGGAATAAAATCGTCTTACGCCATATATAAGAATATCTGAAATGCTCAATGCATACGATTAGTCCGCAAAGCGCATTATCATCAAACATCAAAACCAACTAGAGAGAGATATGCCCTAGCAACATGGGACACCGTCGATTTGTGCCAATATGGCGAGGGTTACTCTTTAGTAGTAGTATACATAATGTACTAGGTTGACTGCTATTGCGTGCATGTTAGTCTATGTTTTGTGTAGTTTTTTCCATTTGCATTGTGCGTGTGCGTGCCTACTTGTTAGTGCGTGCATGTTAGCGTATGATGCATGTTTTTTTCTAATGTGTGGTTGTATGTGTGCATGGTAGCGTGGCCGTGCGTGTGTGCGACCTTGACATGTTGCTCCATCATCAGACGTGAACACTAGGCGAGGTAGGAATAGAGGCAGCTCGGCAGGTACACGCTATGTCATGGTTACTTCGTACATGCTTGTCTGTGAGCATGCGCTCCGCAAGTGCTCTAGGGCCGAGGCCGTGACCGCCTTCGTCTTGGACGATAACCACACAATGATGACAAAGGTGTGCTAGAGGAGACGGCACAAATCACCGTTGTGGATAAGCTTCACCATAGCACGACGAACCGGACGTCACCATGGACGGTGATACGTCCATTTTGCATCATGTTTTTGTATCGATATTTATTGCATTATGGGCTGTTATTACACATTATGTCACAATACTTATGCCTATTCTCTCTTATTTTACAAGGTTTACATAAGGAGGGAGAATGCCGACAACTGGAATTCTAGGCTGCAAAAGGAGCAAATATTAGAGACCTATTCTGCACAACTCCAAAAGTCCTGAAACTCCACGAAAGTTATTTTTGGAAATAATAAAAAATACTGAGCAGAAGAAATACCAGAGGGGGCCCACACCCTGGCCACGAGGGTGGGGGGCGCGCCCTACCCCCCTGGGCGCGCCCCCCTGCCTCGTGGGCCCCCTGTTGGCCCTCCAATGGCCATCTTCTGCTATATGAAGTCTTTCGTCCGAAGAAAAATTAGAAGCAAGCTTTCGGGACGAGACTCCGCCACCACGAGGCGGAACCTTGGCGGAACCAATCTAGGGCTCCGGCGGAGTTGTTCTGCCGGGGACACTTCCCTCCGGGAGGGGGAAATCATCGCCATCGTCATCACCAACGCTCCCCTCATCGGGAGAGGGCAATCTCCATCAACATCTTCACCAGCACCATCTCCTCTCAAACCCTAGTTCATCTCTGGTATCCAATTCTTGTCTCTAAGTCTGGGATTGGTACCTGTAGGTTGCTAGTAGTGTTGATTACTCCTTGTAGTTGATGCTAGTTGGTTTATTTGGTGGAAGATCATATGTTCAGATCCTTTATGCATATTAATACTCCTATGATTATGAACATGAATATGCTTTGTGAGTAGTTACATTTGTTCCTGAGGACATGGGAGAAGTCTTGCTATTAGTAGTCATGTGAATTTGGTATTCGTTCGATATTTTGATGAGATGTATGTTGTCTCTCCTCTAGCGGTGTTATGTGAATGTCGACTACATGACACTTCACCATTATTTGGGCCTAGAGGAAGGCATTGGGAAGTAATAAGTATATGAGGGGTTGCTAGAGTGACAGAAGCTTAAACCCTAGTTTATGCGTTGCTTCGTAAGGGGCTGATTTGGATCCACATGTTTCATGCTATGGTTAGGTTTACCTTAATACTTCTTTTGTAGTTGCGGATGCTTGCAATAGGGGTTAATCATAAGTGGATGCTTGTCCAAGTAAGGGAAGCACCCAAGCACCGGTCCACCCACATATCAAATTATCAAAGTACCGAACGCGAATCATATGAACGTGATGAAAACTAGCTTGACGATAATTCTCATGTGTCCTCGGGAGCGCTTTTCTCTATATAAGAGTTTGTCCAGGCTTGTACTTTTCTACAAAAAGGATTGGGCCACCTTGCTGCACTTTATTTACCTTTGTTACTTGTTGCTCGTTACCAGTTATCTTATCACAAAACTATCTGTTACCTATAATTTCAGTGCTTGCAGAGAATACCTTGCTGAAAACCACTTACCATTTCCTTCTGCTCCTCGTTGGGTTCGACACTCTTACACACATACACACACGAACAAAAGATCCATAGAAAAATTTGTATCAACAAGATCAGTATGCATGGAAGAAATCACAACATGAGAGCATGGCAGGCAGATCACAAAGTATGGTCCATGGTTAATACCAACAAACTAGGTTATTAAAAGCATGATAAAAAAGCATCATCACACACGTCATGGCCCTGGAAAATCTATATGATACACGTATGATAATCCATGTCAAATCTGAACTAACTAAATAATGAGAAAATGGCAAAAATTATGATAACTGCACCAATAAACAGAATAAAAACTAGCTAAACAAAACAAAGTAAAACTCATCGAATCAATACATCTCAATACCAACCACATTTGCCTCCCCCTATTAAAGTAAAAATGTTCACAACGAACCAACAACACCATAGCACCAACATCGCCAAATTGAACCGCGCCGATGCCCATAATCCTCGTGATGTCGTGGCTGCACCGCTCACTGCGTTGAATCTGACGAGCATTGTGGCCCCTCCCGCCATGACACCATGAATAGAAGATGCAAAAACCTAGGAGTCCCTACCCCCGAAAGCAACCGCGTCACCACCACCCTGTCGCACCGCCTCCCCCCGCCAACAAACCCCCCTATCTAGACATGCAAACACGCTGCAAAGTGAAGCAAAAACGGCCGCCACCCCCATGAGAAATCGCATAATACCCTACGAAATCTGCGATGGAGAATGTAGCAGAAAATAGCAGGAGGTAGGTAGTCGAGCAGTGTGCCTCAAGCGCCTTGCAAATGTGGCCGCGAGGAAACAGAGAACCCAACATCGACGATCAAGGGTGCACGAATCGCCAGCGAAGAATATGAAAGCGCCACGCGAATCGCCTGTGGTGCGGAGAGCGAGAGGAAAGATAATCGAGTGGACGCATGGGGAAGAGTGGGGCAAGGAACTAGAAGGTTATGCTAGAGCGTTTACATGGTTGCCATTTATCGCGAACAGCTCGCGAACATGACGTGCTAACGATACCCCATGCCAAGATTCATGGTGCGATCCGACGACACAGACAGTGTACGAGAAACGAGCTGAAGGATCATGAGTTCCTTATCATTTGTTTTTTCTATACAAGAAAAATAACTCCTTGTTTCCATGTTTTTGCCAAAAATTTACAGGTCAAATTTAGTAGTGGGCCTGATTCTGATGGGCTGAGGAAAGTATAATTCTGTTGCTGCTGCGGCGGCACCGCAGTCGCCACCTGCACTGAACCGGACCAATCTCTAGCGAGCTTGAGCCAAAGCGGCGGACCCGCGTGAGTAGGAGAGATGATCCGGACGAGGTGAAGTCAAAACAGCAAGGGCTGGCCTTCGGCAACATCCTGGCCGTAGCCGCCTGCGACTATAAGAAGGTGACTCTCGTTCACCCCTGACGCTCCATACCTCTCCCCATATGAGATTCCACGCCTTGCGCGCCGCCCTTACCTTGCCTCTGGTCTGAGTCGGCTATGGGGTCGCCGTAGCGACCGAGGATCGAGAGACGCCCAAGTCCCCTTGATCTTGGGACAAATTACGTCAAGTGCTTGCATTTCTTCGCCTTCGGAATCAAACGACAAGCACTCAGGGAACCTACAATGGTAGACATTTGTGGAGGCGCTGATAGAGGAAAAAAATTCATAACATAAAAAAATGCCTAAGGGCCTAAGCTTACAATGGCAGACGCTAATTAAGCTAGGCGGGCGCTTCGCATGGGATGACAAAAAGTCAAGCACTCGCTACCAGCTCTTGCGCTGATGCTAGGTACGAGGCTGGGATTTAGGACGAAAACTGCCGATTAACCAGGTTTCTAATCCTCGCGTGTCAGATCCTACTAAGGATCAACAATTTATAACATACCAGTCACTCAAGATAAACCACAGATAAACTCACGATACGAAGACCCGTCTATTAATTGGGGAATTTTGGCTAGAAGAGCTACTAGAAGATAAGAACTAGGGTTGAGTTTATCTCATTATATTGGATACCCTTCTCTCACACGTAGGCGAGCTTAGAAAGGAGCTTTACAGGAACGGCGAAAAGCAGAGGAATCAAATAGTGTCGTGTGGGCGGTAAAGTGGCCATTGTGATCTGAACTGTCCATCCCACATCTTCATTTCTGGCCGTAGGACCTTCTCTGTGGCTGAACTGGCACGGAGATAACTGAATATATGTGACAGTTGCAGTCTAGGACTGAGAATGCTCCCCACTGAAACGATACTGGTCCTCAAGTGTATTTGTCTAGGAACCAAGCTTGGATTGTTTTCTTGAAGAATGCTGGGAAAACTTTCTTAATGAGGTTAGCATCTTCCCAGGTGGCTTCTTCTAGAGTTAAGTTCTCCCATTCTACAAGCCACTGTGTAACAAGAACACCATTGCGAGGAAAAAATCTTGTTTCCTTAAGGAGTGACAGAGGAAGGCCTGCATAAGGAACTACATGGCTACCCAAGTGTTTCTTCAGTTGGCTGACATGAAACACTGGATGAATGCCCACATTGGGTGGCAGAAATAACTTGTAAGCCACACTACCAATTTTTTCCAGAGTTATGTAAGGGCCATAATATTTTGTTGTGAGTTTGATTGCTTGTCTCAGGACAGCTGCCATTCTGTATGGTTGCATCCTTAAATGCACCATGTCCCATGTGTCAAATTGCTTCTCAGTTCTTTTCTTGTAAGCATACTTCTTCATTCTGCCTTAAGCCTATGCTAGGTTTCCTTTTAGCTTAGAGAGCATGTGTTGTTTTTCTGACAGGAAGTCCCTTGCTTCAGTGTTAGTAGGTCCAGGAACAGATACCTCACTTATCATAGGAGGTGGGTAGTTGTAGAGGGCTTGAGATGGAGTGTATTTAGTGGTAGTGTGATAAGTGGTGTTGTACCACCATTTTCTAAGGGCAACCAGGAATTCCATTCCTTAGGAAATACCATACAACTAAGGGAGGATTCAAGACACTAGTTGACCCTCTTTGTCTGGCCATCACTCTCTAGGTGGTAAGCAGAGTTAAGTCTCAATTTAATCTTCAGAGCTTTGATAATAGCCTGCCACATGTTGCGAGTGAAAATTCTATCTTTGTCAGTCACTATACTAATGGGAGGGCCATGCAGTTTAAAGGCATTGTCCATAAAGGCCTGGGCCATAGTGTGTACTGAGTAGGGATGGGTGAGGGAGTCCCGGATTAAGGGGTCCTCGGGCGTCCGGCCTGTTAGCCATGGGCCAGACTGATGGGTTGTGAAGATACGAAGACCGAAGACTGCACCCATGTCTGGATGGGACTCTCCTTGGTGTGGAAGGCAAGATTGGCGACCGAATATGTAGATTCCTTTCTTTGTAACCGACCAGGTGTAACCCTAGATCTTCCCGGTGTCTATATAAGCCGGAGGACTTAGTCCGGAGGGAGGGACTCATTACCATAGTCATACAGGCTAGACTTCTAGGGTTTAGCTATTACGATCTCGTGGTAGATCAACTCTTTTAATACTCATATCCATCAAGATCAATCAAGTAGGAAGTAGGGTATTACCTCCATAGAGAGGGCCCGAACCTGGGTAAACATCGTGTCCCCCGTCTCCTGTTACCATCAACCTTAGACGCACAGTTCGGGACCCCCTACCCGAGATCTGCCGGTTTTGACACCGACATTGGTGCTTTCATTGAGAGTTCCACTGTGCCGTCGACGACAGGATCGATGACTCGCCTCGTCCTTAAAGACAATATCACCGCCGGAGGAGAACTGGCCCCAGGCCAAACCCTCCGGCTGGGCGGCTTTACCATGACCGCCCGTTCGGCCGTTAAGTCGATGATGACCTCTCGGGCCATCAAAAATCCTCTTCGTATCGACCCCAAACACTCCAAGCAGATGGATCCGGCGGAGTTTTCGTCTTTAAATGAGCTCCTTGATCGTATCGCCGCCCTGGGAATCGCCACAGATTACGATCGGATCGGGCTTAGACCCGACCAAAGAGAAATCAAATCTCCACCGGTCACCCACCAGATAGCGGTAGTCGAGGAGCAAGACGGCGACTCTTCCCCTATACTGAAGATGGACTATGTCCGGATCGCCGACCCCGCAGAGCCGGATAACCATCAACAAAAGGAGGTGACTGGCCTTCCGAACATAGGATCGGCCGGCGGGCATAAGCAACCAGAAGATACTCCAGGGCCCAAACTGTTAAGTCTGGAAAACCATCAGTCTCCGGATCATCGATCAGGTCAGGGTCCGAATCCAATTCGACCCACCCACCCAGACATAAGCACTCTCATGAGCATACAACAATAGTCTCAGGAAACGGTCCACCACTTCTCGGCCAGATTCCTCCTTGTCAAGGATAAGGTTAAAGATTGCCGCGACGAGGACGCGATATCAGCATTCCGCAACAATTGCACGAACAAAGGAATCCTCAAAACCATTAATCGTCACCGCATACTACACTTCGCTGACTTGGCAACTACCGTACAGAAGTACATCGCAATGAAAAGCGCCTGGAAGGATCAGGCAGCTTGTTGGGCGCCATTGGTCCCAACTCAACCGCTGGTCCAGGCGAAAAGGGTGCATCCTCGCAACGCGCCCAGTCGAATAGCCAAGAAATATAAACCCATTATGCGACATGGGACCGTTCTGGAGGGATGGCTCGATGGCCCATGCAAAATACACACAACACCGGACACCATGCCAACCCACAACCTTAGAGCATGTTGGATACTCTGGCAGGTAGCCAAGAACGGCGAGGACATCCTTACCAAAAATACCCCAGAGCAACACCCTCCAGAAGACGACGACCCCAAAGTATTGACGGTCTTCGAGACATTCGCCTCAAACAATAAGCGCAAAAGGGCACTACGCGACCTCGCCGAAGTCTGTCAAATCGCCGCGATAAACCCTTGGAACGACACGGCTATAACCTTTAATGCCGGTGATGAACCAAAATACAGGACAGTCCGAGCACCAGCCTCATTAGTCCTCAGTCCCATCGTGGACGGCTTTCGACTCACCAAGGTCCTCATGGACGGCAGTGGACTAAACCTCATATATGAGGATACACTCCACAAGATGGAAATAAACAGAAGCCGCATCGAGCAAAGCAGCACGACCTTCTGAGGAATCATTCCCAGTCAGGAGGCGAGGTGTGCGGGAAAAATACACTTGACGTGGTATTCGGCATGCCGGAGAATTATCGGTCTGAAGAAATCACCTTCCAAGTGGCTCCTTTCAGCAGCGGATACCACGCCCTGTTGGGGCGAGACGCTTTTACACGCTTCTAAGCTATACCTGATTATGGGTACATGAAGCTCAAAATGCCCGGACCAAATGGCATAATCACTCTTTTCAGTAATCCGGACATAGCACTCTGCGCCGAAAACAAAACCGCACCCCTGGCCCTTGAGGCATTATCTGAAGCCCTCACGGCCGAAGAATTAACCACACTACGCTCTATAGTGGATAGGGACGATGTGATCTTAGACAAACGACCCAAATCCACCTCCTTCAAACCGGCAGAAGAAATAGTCAAATTCTAGGTCCATCCAACGGACCCCAAGAAGAAAGCATCCATTGGAGTACAACTAGACCCCGCGGTCAACGCCGCACTACGGGATTTCCTTCGTGAAAACTGGGATATATTCGCCTGGCACCCTTCTAACATGCCCGGAATCCCACGCGAGCTGGCCGAACATAGCCTCAATATATTAAAGGAATACAAACCAGTCAAACAAGCACTGCGGCACTTTTCCGAACCCAAACGCCAAGCTATGGGGGAGGAGCTGGCCAAGCTAATCGAGGCCGGATTCATCAGAGAAATAAAACATCCGGACTGGCTGGCAAACCTGGTGATGGTACCAAAGAAGGACAAATCCTGGCGCCTGTGCGTCGACTTTAAAGACCTCAATAAGGCTTGCCCCAAGGATCCCTCTTCCCGTCCCCCGCATTGATCAAATCATCGATGCTACCGCAGGACACGACTCACTGTGTTTCCTTGATACATATTCCGGATACCATCAAATCAAAATGAAGGAGTTCGATCAAGCTACAACGGCATTTATTACCCCATATGGGCCATTCTGCATCAACACCATGCCCTTCGGGCTCAAGAACGCCGGTGCCACATACCAACGCATGATTCAAACAAGCCTGGAGAAATAGATCGGCAAGACAGTTCAAGCTTATGTGGACAACGTAGTCATCAAAACTACGCACATCGAAACACTAATAGACGATTTACGTCTCACATTCGACAACCTCCGCGCGTATGACATTAAGCTCAATCCAGAAAAATGTGTTTTCGGCATCCCCCTAGAAAACTGCTGGGCTTCATCGTTTCCAATAGAGGAATTGAAGCAAATCCAGCCAAAATTCGAGCTCTATCTCAACTGGCCACGCCAACAGACCTCAAACAAGTCCAAAAACTCACGGGTTGCATGGCAGCTCTAAGCCGCTTTATCTCCAGATTGGGAGAAAAGCCACTGCCACTCTATCGCCTTCTACGGTGAACCGATCACTTCGAGTGGACAGATGCGGCAACAACCGGACTGGAGGAGATAAAAACCCTTCTAGCGAGCAACCCAATCCTGGCGCGCCAAACGTCGGCGAACCTATGTTATTATACATATCGGCAACACATCAGGTGGTGAGCGCCGTGCTCGTCGTTGAACGAGAACAGGACGGACACAAATTCCCGCTTCAGAAGCCAGTATACTACATATCCACTGTCCTTACACCATGCAAATCCCGGTACCCCCATTATCAAAAGATAGCATACGCGGTCTTCATGGCATCCCGAAAGCTCCGACACTACTTCCAAGAGTGTTCGATCACGGTGGCTTCCGAAGTACCACTTAACGACATTATAAACAACCGCGATGCCACGGGTCAGATTGCCAAATGGGCCATTGAACTCCTTCCATTCGATATTACATACAAACCACGTCGAGCTATTAAATCCCAACTACTGGCTGACTTCATCGCCGAATGGACAGAGGCCAAACTCCCTAAAGAGTTCGGCACATATTCCAATTGGGTTATGTATTTCGATGGTTCCAAAATGCTGGCGGGGCTAGGAGCGGGCGTCGTGTTAATGTCCCCTACTGGAGACGTTGTCCAGTACGTACTCCAAATACTATACACAGATTCCAACAACGCAGCCGAATACGAGGCCTTATTGCATGGTCTCCGGATGGCTGTCTCCAGGGGCATACAATGCCTGGAGGTGCGCGGGGACTCAAACCTGACCATATCTCAAATAAATGGAGATTTCGATGCCAAGGATCCAAAGATGGCAGCTCGGTTCGAGGGGCTCGAGTTTCATCACGTGGCCCGAGAGAGTAATTAAGCGGCAGACGTCCTCGCTCGTATTGGCACCAAGCGCAACCCCGTCCCACCCAATATCCTTTTGGAAAGAATTTCTAAGCCATCCGTGGTGTGGCAGGGGGAAAGCGTCAACACTAGTCCGGATCCGAAGACAACTCCAGATTCCGAACACACAGATATCATCGACGGCTCAGCCACCGAAATAACACCGTCGGCCCATCTCATTATGGAGGTCATTGCCCCATGGATCGAACCCTTCTTGGCCTACCTTAATAGGAAGGAACTTCCCGAGGATCAGACTGAGGCCCGTCGCATTGTCCGGCGTTCGAAGGCCTATAAGGTTCACGACGGAGAACTCTATAAGAAAAGCGCTACCGGCGTCCTTCAAAGATGTATCTCTGAGGAGGAGGGGCAGCAGCTCCTGGCTGAGATTCACGCCGGTCTTGGCGGGCACCACGCCGCAGCCCGGGCCCTTGTAAGCAAGGCCTTCCGTACAGGGTTTTATTGGCTGACGGTCGAGCAGGTGCACATGACCTTGTCCAACGTTGCGTCGGATGCCAACTCTTCGCCAACCAAAGCCATATGCCCCCCACTGCCCTACAAACAATCCCCATCACTTGGCCTTTTGCAGTCTGGGGACTGGATATGGTTGGACCCCTTAAAGGAGGAAGCCACAAGAAAAAATATTTGCTGGTCATGGTGGATAAATTCACTAAGTAGATAGAAGCCAAACCAGTTAAAATGGCCGAATCCGTGCCGGTGATAGAATTCATATCCGGCGTTGTACACCGTTATGGTGTTCCGCACAGCATCATCACCGATAACGGCTCCAACTTCACAGCCGATGAAGTGAAAACCTGGTGCGCCAATCTAGGCATCAAGCTCGATTACGCCTCTGTCTATCACCCACAGACAAATGGTCAAGTCAAAAGAGCCAATGGTCTCATTATGAGCGGCATTAAGCCCAGACTAGTGCAGTCTTTGAAGGAATCAGACAACCACTGGGTTGAGGAGCTTGACTCCGTACTCTGGGGGCTGCGGACCACGCCCAATCGCACTATCGGATACACACCCTTTTCATGGTGTACGGTGCAGAGGCAGTATTACCCTGCAACATTATTCATGACTCACCTCGAGTGCGCATGTACAAAGAGAGAGAGGCCGAGCTCGATCGGCAGGACAGCTTAGATGCCCTGGAGGAGGAGCGCGACGTTGCAAAAGCCCGTTCTGCATTTTATCAACAACAGGCGCGCAGGTATCAAAGCAGAGAAGTGCGGGCCAAAACTTACAACGTTGGCGAACTCGTTCTACGCCTACCGGAGAAGAAAAAGGACAAACTCAAGCCCAAGTGGGAGGGTCCCTTCATCATCGACAAAGTTCTCACCGGAGGGGCGTACCGCTTGCATGATGCGTGAGACAATCGACTAGAGCCGAAGCCCTGGAACGCGGCCAGACTCCAAAGATTCTATGCCTAGCGCCGAACTCCTTGTTCGTCTCCTTCCTCTTATTGTTTTCATCATTTTTCTCTCTTTTCGTTTTTTCTCTTTAGCCTTAAAAGCTTTTGTGCGGTTAGACCATGCATCCCCGACGCATACATCTTCAAGTATGTACATCCTTTATACCTGGGGGCTTCCTTGACAGAAGCTTGCTATTACTATTTCCCAAGCATCAAGCTCATCACATATGCGTTTTCTCCCATATGTACCTTTTCTTTGCCATTACATGCATCGATATGACTTAAGTTTTGGCCAAGCTGGGTTGGCTGGCTCCTGTGCTTATGCCCTACGTTCCCGTTAGTTCGGCTAGGGCATAAAGGGAGCACCTCTGCGATTGTTACTGCCGGGTCATCCGGATGTGTACCTCAGATTGGGTGAAGCCGAAAGCTAGCGTTCTTAAGGGAATATTCGGTCGGTGAACTAAAGATGTCTTTGCACTCGTTCCATTGTGAATCCCCAGAAGTTATACACACTGTGATTTTTTCATCACGGTTCGGACATGCACATAAATGCATGCACACCCAGGGAAAGGAACCCTTAACGGAACTATTCTCTCTGGAAGATGTTTCTTACAATTTTAATTTAATATAACATAACTAGCCGGATACAACTTGCCTGTTCAAGCAACTATGACCCCTACACCTGGTTTCCACGCATACCCCGGTTTATTTTGCCGCTGAGGTATACGGAAACACTCCGCACCTTCGGGCGAGAGGTCAAAGCGAAAAGGTCGGCCATGACAATCATTTTACAATCTAGCTAGAAGGAGAGTACATAGTCACTTAGGACTTAAAAACTTCCTCCTCTATACCGTCCAACAGGTGGTCTAATTTACAATCCTGTTGGGAGTATCTAGCAGCCACGTCTACTTGGTCATATACTAAACTAACGGGAATCTCTTCCCCATTTGACCCTAGCGGTCCGACCCGGGCCTTGTGATTCAGATCCAGCTTGGTATACCGCGTTTTTACCATGGCACAGGCCTCTCGCACACCCACTCGGCAGGCCGATATCTTGCATAGTCGGATACGCCACCGCACTCCCTTGAACAACTCTACAAGCTTCTCCATACTCCCTGGTGGGGAGTCGGATGGCCATAAGGCCTTGGCTACACTCCGCATTGCCTACCGAGCTTGCTCGTGCAACTGCGCCATCCCATGCAGAAGATCACTTGATGATCCGGACACCTCCTCTTCGGGACGGCCCGTCAATATACCTGCAATCACAGCTATATCAGCTACTTTTACTTCCAAACTGCTATAAGGTAAATACGGCCACATACTGAATATGCCGCCTCGCAGTTTTTTGTTCTCCTTCACAGAGTCGGCTAGCTGGGCCCACACATCCTTCAGCTCTTTGCCCAGCTGGGTGTTTGCATCTTGGAGTTTGTTTTTATCCTGTCTGACACGGGTCAAAACCCGCTTGCCTATGGCATGTAGTCTTTTCGACTCTGTTTCCTCCAATTGATCTGATGATCCTGTTATGAGATAAAGCCGCAGTGTTAACACGGTCGCTATGCATTAACTGTTTCTTGATGGAGGGACATATCACTGGAAGACGCCGCCTTGGATTTTTCTAGTTCGGCGGTCACTGCATTTAACTGCGTCCGGCACTTTTCTAGCTCTTGGGCTAGCACGTCATTCTTCTCCGAAAAAACCTGATCATGCAGCGATCCTCAAATCAGTTGTTCCAACTACTTTAAGTCTCGGGGACTACTGGCATACGGTTATCATACTGAGACACAGTAAACTTACCTGCACATCTTTTAAATGCTGCTTTGTGGCTCTGCTAAGCCCATCTCGAGCAGCTCGGATGTATGCATCAGCTGAGCTGAAGGCATTAAACGCCTCTTCCGAAAAGCAGGGGTCTCGTAAAATGGCCCTTCGACGCAGATGATTCATGGCGCTCTCCACTTCCGAGTTGGTGACGGACATATTCTCCGAGCCCTCGGCCGAAGGACAGTCCGGCGTCACTCCCATATTGGCCCCCATCCCCTCGGCTGAGGCTGGATCCTGGCTGTTGGGAGTATTACTGACCGGACCCACAGACACAGTCCGGCGGACTCTTTTCCTGATGCAAGACGAACATGAAAGTCACGGTTGGATGCGACTATTAAGAAAACGTATTTGCAAACCCATACCTCTTTGACGAGGGCCCGACCGTGTCTTTGAAGGCTTGCCCGGTGCGGGAGCCGCTCTCTTCGGAGTCGCTCCTGGAGTAGCACGGTATGTAGAACGCCTCCCCTTCGAAGCACGATACAGTGCGGTGGGTGAGGCGGAACGAGGGAAACCTTTCGGGGGAGATATCTCGTGACTACTTACGTGCGAAGCGGGGAGAAGACCAGGGTAATCGGCGATGATGAGCACTTCGGTGCCGTCGTAGCTCACCTGGTAAAACACGCCATTCTCGAGTACCACGAATATATCCAGATCCTCTTCGAATCCAGGGTCAAGGTCCCGATTGTGGCCCTCGGGCTACGGGGCGGGGCTGTGAAGCCCCTCGGAAATCTTTTGCCAATGCTGTTACAAATGGACGGGTTAATATTCATTGAAGCAAAGCTCAGGGAGTGGGGTGAGTAGAGTAGAAGAGTTGGGGGCTTACCCAGCTAGGAGGACTGTACATGGAATATCCTTCTCTGTGCGTGATGCGCAGGAACTCCTCTTCCTCACCCTTGAATAGTTCGGCCAATATTTTGGCTATGGCGGCAGGGGTGTCCGGACCTTTCCTGCCGCAGCGGGAGGCGTCATCTTCCCCATTGTAGTTCCACATGGGAAGTCCTCTGTATTGAAGTGGTTGGATCCCCCGCACTATGGAGGTCGCCATCACTTCGACTATTGTGTATCCGGACTGGGCAAGCGTCCTGATCTTGTTCAGGAGTTGGCGGACTTCCACACTATCTTCCTCCTCGAGGCTCCGAGGGCGCCAACTGTGGCGTTTCTTCAGAGGAACACTTGAAAACTCGGGGAGACCCCTCCGGACTGGATCTGGAAGTACCGCGTCCTCGATGTAAAACCATTCAGAGGTCCACTCTTCGGAAGCTTTCTTCGGCGTGTCGGATAGGTATCCGGTCTCAGCAATACGCCATATTTCGGCTCCGCCCACTTCAAAAATCGATCCCTCGTGGTTGCGCGGGACAAGACAAAATAACCTTCTCCACAGATCAAAATGGGCCTCACAACCCAGGAATAGTTCGCATAAGGCGACATAGCCTGCGATATGCAGGATGGAGGCTGGGGTAAAATTGTGCAGCTAGAGGCCATAATATTCCAGAAGCCCTCGGAGGAATGGGTGAATTGGAAATCCCATGCCCCTTAGCAAATAGGGGACGAGGCACACTCGTTCCCCCGCAGATGGATCGGGGAAATCCTCCGCCTGGGTTTTGCTGTTGAAGGAGGCTACTCCCGCTCGAACATGGACCAGATCTGCAGGAGGGAGAAATCCCTGCGTTTGCAACTTCTCCAATTGATTGTGGGACACAGAGCACCTCTCCCACTTGCCTTTCTCTGGGTCGGAACGGTAGGAGGAGCTGGGAATGTTAGCCATGTTGGAATGGTCTTTCCTGGCAATCTCCGAGGATTTTCTCTGCGTGGTGCCGAATGGATCTGAGACCCCATCTCTTTAAATAGACGCTCTTTCTTGCATGGCCGGGGTGTTATTTGCGAAAATACCTTGACCGTCTGCATTCGCCCGACACGTGGAAGCTGAAGTCATAGATGCACAAAAGCCGAGGGGTGCAACATTGAATTATAAGCTGAATACATTACTTGGAAGTCGTCGTCGGAGGAACCCTCCTTGCAATGCCGAAGACAATCTTTGCGCCGAACACCTCAACATTGAAGCCTGGTTCGGGGGCTACTGAGGGAGTCCTGGATTAAGGGGTCCTCGGGCGTCCGGCCTGTTAGCCATGGGCCGGACTGATGGGCCGTGAAGATACGAAGACCGAAGGCTGCACCCGTGTCCGGATGGGACTCTCCTTGGCGTGGAAGGCAAGCTTGGCGACCGAATATGTAGATTCCTTTCTTTGTAACCGACCTGGTGTAACCCTAGATCTTCCCGGTGTCTATATAAGTCGGAGGACTTAGTCCAGAGGGAGGGACTCATTACCATAGCCATACAGGCTAGACTTCTAGGGTTTAGCTATTACGATCTCGTGTTAGATCAACTCTTGTAATACATATATCCATGAAGATCAATCAAGCAGGAAGTAGGGTATTACCTCCATATAGAGGGCCCGAACCTGGGTAAATATCGTGTCCCCCCCTCTTGTTACCATCGACCTTAGACGCACAGTTCGGGACCCCCTACCCGAGATCCGCCGGTTTTGACACCGACAATGGGAGAGGGTAATGAAGTGGGCATACTTGGTACATCTGTCGACCACAACCAATATGACCTCCTTCCCATTATATTTGGGGAGTCCCTCAATGAAATCCATTGTAATGTGTGTCCATGCCATGTTAGGAGCGGGAAGAGGGTCCAAGAGGTCTAGATACTGGCAGTGCTCAGCCTTTTTTCTTTGGCACACAACACATTCAATGATGAATTTTTCTACATCCTTCTTTGGTCCTGGCCAGTAGAACAACCCCTTAGTTCTTTGAGAGTTAGCCACTATCCCAGAGTGCCCCCCAATGGTAGAAGCATGTAAGGAATCTATCAATTGGTGTCTTAGTGTTTCATCCTTCCCAATGTTTATCTTGCCCTTATATTTGAGGATACCAACTTTGAGGGAGTGATGTTTCTCAGCTTGTGGTGTTATGAACAACTTTTGTAATAATGATTGGTAGTGGGCATCGTCCTGGTAGCTCTTCTCTACAGATTCTATCCATGTAGGAGTGATGAGAGTGGTTGCCATGAGTGACATATCTCTTCTACTCAATGCATCAACAACTTTGTTTTCATGTCCTTTTTTGTATTCCATCTTGTTATTGAATTCTAAAAGCTTCAGCAGAAGCTTGTGTTGAATTCCCTCAGAAACCTTTTGCTATGTGATAAACTTCAAGATCTTTTGATTAGTTTTCAGATGAAGCTCACTTCCAATGAAGTAGTGTCTCCATTTCTTTAGGGCTTCCAGGATGGCCATGGCCACTTTTTCATATGTTGAAAGGGCAGCAGATCTAGGGCCTAAGATTTTGCTATAGAAAGCAATGAGCCTGCCTTGCTGCATGAGGGCATCACCTATGCCTATTCCACTAGCATTTGTCTCCACAGTAAAAGATTGAGAAATTTTTGGGAGAGCAAGGACTAGGCAGTAGTTAGACTGACTTTGAGCTTGTTGAAATCTAGATGATGTTGTTCTCCCCAATTAAATGAGTCTTTCTTGAGGATGTCATGAAGGGTTCTATAGATGAGGCCATAGTTTTGTACAAATCTTCTCTAATAGCCATCTAAGCCTAAAATTCCTTTGAGTTGTGTGGGGTTCTTGGGTGTTGACCAGTCCTTAACAACCTCAATCTTCTTGGGATCAGTTTCAACTCCTTTGCCAGAGATAATGTGCCCAAAATACTCCACCTGTGGTGCAGTAAAGATGCATTTACTAGCCTTGGCAAATAATTTGTGTTGCCTGAGTAGGTCCAACACTTCTCTCAAATGAATGAGATGATCTAACAAGGTTCTGTTGTGGACGAGTAGATCATCAAAGAACACCAGAATAAATTTCCTCAGCAGATGGGCAAACACCTTGTTCATGAGTGATTGAAATCCCGCAGGTGCATTTGTGAACCCAAAGGGCATTACCAAGTATTCAAAGTGACCAAAGTATGTTCTAAAAGCTGTTTTGTGTCTATCTTCTTCTTTCATTCTAACTTGATGGTAACCTGCTCTAAGATCCAGCTTTGTGAGTAGTTGGCCCCATGCAGTTCATCAAATAAGTCCTCAATCACAGGGATGGGAAGATCTTACAAGTGGCATTTCCTTAGGTTCAGCAAAGACGTCTTTGCACTCTTGGAGCAGGTCCTCAACTTCTACACATTGTTGTTGCATTGTATGTTTCAAATCAGGAGCGAGAAGTAAACAGTAGCCAGATACACCTTTCGGGGTTAATTTTTCCATTATATGTAGAGAGATCACTGGAATAGTCTTCTTTCTGTTACTATGTTTGATGGGCACTATTCTTTTGCCATCCAAGTTAATGATGATCTTCCTATTATCAAAGTCCATAGTGATAGGACTGTGTTTGCTGAGCCAACCACAACCCGAGATGATGTAATACTTATTGAGGGGAAGGATTTTAAATGAGTTGGAGAACTTATGGCCCTCAATTGTATATTGTGTGTCTGCTATGTGTGATCCAGATTGCAGTTGCCCACCTCCAGCTATCAGAAAAGTTTCCATTGGGTGTGGAACATTAGTACATGATGTTTTAGCAGCAAAGTGCATGTCCATAAATGTGTGTGAACTGCGAGAGTCTACTAGAGCCATGCCACATTTACCTCCAATGTGGACTTGAAATGTGAATGTGGCATAGTTGGCTTTTTCGCCAGGGCCTGGAGATAAATTTGCATGAGTTGTTCCTCCTTTGTGGGGCTATTAATAGATGTATCAGCCTGTTCGTCAGAACCTTTTTCTTGTAGGATTGCATCAGGATTGTCTTTATCCCTGGTTTCTTTAGTGGCCATGAGATTAAGTGTTTTGTATTGGGCACTGTTGTGGCCAAAGAACCACCTGCCCCCACAGTATCTGCAGACTCCAAGTTCTTTATATTTAATCTTATATTTTTGATTGGTTTTGTTATATCCTTCCTTCCCGATGGCAGTGCTATCAATGCCTGTACTTTTGTAACATCCCAAAGATCTAAATTTTGGAATGTTATATTAAATAGATAGTTTTGGTTGATTTTTTGTTTGTTGTGTGATTGATTGACTGAAAGTGAGTGAAACTGAAACTTTTGAAAGTTAAATGAGAGGGAATAAAAGGACTTTCCCAAACTTTCATTTTTGCATTTATGATCTCTGTGAATTCAAAATCTTTTCAGATACAAACCCTAGAGAAAAGATGACATGACTTCTTCCATTTAAAAAAAATGAAAAGGGTTCTGAAAATATTAGAATTTCATTTGGAAATATTTCAAATTCAAAAACTTTATGCAACTCAATGATTTTCATGAGAGAAGATAAATTGACTTCTTCAAAACATATGAAATATGAGTTGGAAGTTTTAAAAGAATTAAATTTAAAGTCCTTTTGGAAATTATTTTTCAATTTGGAGTTATTTGGGTTTTATTCAAATTATTTTTCTCCAAAAATAAAATATATGGAAACTTGGGTAAAATGATTCCCTATAGTAGAAAATTGGAGAAAAATAAATTTGAACTTATTTTGGTATTTTTAAAATGATTTTTATTTGGTTTTATTGCAGCAGTAACACTCTTTGCTTTGTTTGAATTTTTGTAGATTTTACTTTACGTTAGAAAAATGTTTACGTTGTAGAAAATCTTTTTCTGAAAATTTTGATATATTATATGCCTATAGTATTTTTTTATTTTATTTGTTTTTTATTTTTATTTTCTGTAAAATTAATTTAAAAAAAAAGTTAGGACCGACCGGACCGGGCCGGCCAAGTCGCCCGTCCGCGGCCCAGCCTGCCCAACGCCACGCCCCTCTCGTCCCCGAGCTTGGGACGGAGTCCCGAGCCGCCACGACAGCGCCGCCGCCGTGTCCTTCACGGACGCCCCGCCCCGCCGTCTTTGCCCCTGCCCCTTCCCCACGCCTCCCGCTCCGCGCCCCTACTATAAAGCCGCCGCCCGGCACCCCCTCTCTCTCTCCTTCGCATCGCGCCGCCCGCACTCGCCGGAGTTCGAAAACTCCGACGAGATCCGCCGCACCGCCCCGCGCTCCACCGCCGCCCTCGCCCGAAGCCGCCACCACCTTCGGATCCGCCTCGCCGAGCCGCCCCTCCCCGTCTACTCCACCGGCGTCGCCGAGAACCGGAGGCATCGCCCGCGTTGAACCCGAGCCAGGATCGCCACCGACGACCTCGCCGGAGTCCACCTCCACCGCGGTGAGCACCGGAGCCACTCTCCTCCGTTAGATCGTGTTTAACGTTGTAGATTAGATCGCGTTTATTTTTTTCTTTTTGAAACGTTTTGTTTTATTTATCGAACGTTCGCTGTTTAGCCTCTTCAAGAGAACGTTTTCATCTAGTAAGCTTCTGTAGTGGACGTTCGTCCGTTAGCTTGCTGTCACGTGGCCAGGGACCCAGTTGCAAATAAGTTTTCTTACAGTTTAGCCGCTGATCTTCAAACCTTCGCTACTTTTTACCCATTTATCCAAATCCAACAAATCCAACACCCACTTCTTCGTTAGGATCCCCTCTATCAAGTAAAACAACTTCAACATGTTTTTGAAAGTTTTAAAATTTGAATTCAAACAGATTTGTATTTGAACTTCGTTTGATCGTAACTTGAGTTTTATAATTCTGATTTAATTGATTCTTTTTGCAAATCGAAGCACTTGACCTAAACTTTCTGATAAGTCCAAATTCACCCAATTTTGGTACTTTTAGAAATTTGTTTCTGTTGCAAGAGTTAATTGCTTGTTTTCAAAGTTTTCCGAGATCTTTTTTCGAATCTTTGGCATGAGTGCTTATGTATGCAATTGCTTGCTCACGATAGATTGACCGGAGTGTGACGAGTAGAACTATCAGGAGTTATGAGTGCGAATCATCTTGATCAACAGTACGAGGCAAGTTCACACTTTGATGATATCCCTTTCATACCCAGTTTTTGTGCATTAGTTTCAGCCTCAAACATTGCATGAGTAGGATCTGATTAATATGTGGGTTTTGGGAAGTAGTTGATGAGGTAGAACCTATTGTCCTTTATATCAAACCCCTAGGAGTTACTTCTACGTTATGCTTATACTGCTATGCTATTCTTGTAGACGTGGATTGGTTTGAGAGAATTCATGAAAGTTGCGAGAGTAATATTATCTAAGGGAAACTTAAGGTGGCTACTTTAATACACATCTGGGTGGATTGGTTGGGGCACCCTGGGGATATACCAGTGGCTTGCCCGGACACCTGGGGATATACCAGTGTTGTCCTAGGAGATCCCGGGGAACCCGTGCGATCATCCTATCGAATGGCACCCAGGCTCAAAGGGATCATAAGATTATTCATGCTGGAAACTTCCATGTGCAGCCACAAGCCATTATGGGCTCTGGCATAGTTGAGTATGTTGTGTGACCTCTCTCAGTGGTAGGCTAGCAGATGTAGGGGAAAGTAGGCGTAAGTGTCTACCCAGAGTAAAGAGTTAATGCTTCGGAAAGACTGTGTCTCGATCATCCGTTTCTCAAACACCATGCAGTGCGAGAAATACAATGGAGGAGATCGAGTCTTGTGGGGAAAAGTGCGCAAACCTCTGCAGAGTGTACAAACTAATCATGATTAGCCGTGTCCCCGTTTATGGACATCTTGAGTATCTGGTTTTTGAATTATCATGTTGATCTCATCACTTTACTTAATTAATTTGTTGGGTTGTTAACTTTTAATTGGGATTGAGTTGGAGGAACCTTCTCAATAATTTTCAACCAACTTGGTAGTTAAATAAAATTTATTCCTTTGATGTAGAAAAAATTGGCTTTATGCAAAAATAAACCCAGAGCCTCCACCAGCCATATATGCATGTAGTGATAGCCTTTATTCATCATTTCTCTATGGTGTGAATTTGCCAGTACATTCAATGTACTGACCCTTTATGGCTGCAACGTCTCATGTTGCAGGAATCTTACGACGAGTAAGTGATACGTTAGGGTTACGATTTCTACACTCAACTTTGCCGTTGGTGTTGATGGGAATCCACAACCTTGTTGTTACTTCCGCTATTTGGATTGAGGTAATAGTATTTACGTTATTTATACATGTGATTTACCTCTGTTATAAATCCTCGAGTACTGTGTGTGTTAGCATACCGATCTAGGGATGACACTTAAGCACAGAGACTTGACCGTCTGAAGTCGGGTCGCTACAAGATGGTATCAGAGCACATGTTGACTATAGGACGTGACCCCTAGAAACTGGCAAGCCCATAGGAAGATTTTCTCTACAACTTCATTTTCAAAAAGATCTTTTACCTCTCTTATCTTCTGAGCTTATTCAAATATTCCCTTTTAGTGAGACCATACCCCTTTTCCCTTTTGACCACTCGAAGATTCGACTGATGAGTCCACTCCAAGAAGTACAAGATATCGGACAACTAAGACCACTTCGGAATGAAAAGGATTTTACCGTGCATTATAATAATGGAAACTGCAACGGTTTAAGACTCCGAAGACTTGGAGAATTTGAAGGCTCTGAAGAATTCCCAGATTTGTATGACCTAGGAAGGCTACCCTTATGGAACTTGGCAGACTATGGAATCTGTCAATACCCGAGATCAAGGTGTATCGGAGAAAGACCGGAACATGGAGCATTAGAACTCAAAGTTTGGTCAAGAAAATCCTAAGGCAGGAGATATCAACTATGGAATGATAGCTCATGGAAATGACAAGAGCAGAAACACGGCTATCCATGATGTTATCGCCCGCTTATGCTATTGTCTCCGTGCTGAGATAAGCATGCATTTCTTCTGAAGGATTGGATGGTAGAAGGCTGATGGAGCATCTATCAACCAAGGATGCAGTTTTAACCTTAGCTGGTGTATCGCCAGGATCTGGTGTATTACATCAGGAAGTTTAAGATGAACCTTCAGGAAGCTGTATTTGATAAGGAAGCATTTCGTGAAGAACTCAGGACCCAGAAGCTGAAAGTAGCCAAACTGGAGGAGCAAAACCTTGAGATACCAGAGATTCATCAGGAACTGAAGGACAGTAGGACCATGGTTCATGTCAAGGATGTTGAAACCCAGAAGTTTGGAACGCAACTCCAGAAATATTGAAGGACGTCATGAGAGACTTTGCGTCAACAGAGATGATCTGGCAAAAGAACTTGAGAAGGACAAGCACGATCGGAAGAAGCCACCGGAGACATGAACAAGACTTGAAGAGTTTGGCGACTTTGAAGATTTATTGACCTTTAGAAGACCAAACCCCTAATATATACCCACGTTAGATGTGACGTTTGTGAGCTGTCATTTGTTTGATGTTTTTCCGATAGCCACAATAAAATTTGTCTTTTCAAAACTATTGTTTGCATTGTGTGTATTCCTCTCTATCTCTCTTATCCCACCCCAAAACCCTTGGAACCAACAGAGGATGAATGGAGATGAACCCATATTTTTTGGACCGATGACTCAATTGGAGACGGACCGATGGATTCAGAACATGGAAGATCATATGAAGAATAACACTATAGCCGGAAAGGATATGGCCCAGCATGCTCTTCAGTGCTTTGAAAGAGGTGCTGCTACTTGGTGGAGAATGTACCAAACCATCAATGGATGGCAAGGAGTAACCACTTGGAAAGAATTTAAGTTGACTCTGCTAAAGTCTTGGCTTGTGTCCCAGAAATTGAAGCCTTATGGAAATGATATGAAGAAGCCTTGTGCAAGCAAGCTCTGTGGAGGAATAGGACACAACCATAAGGAACAGAAGGGTGAATGCCCTAATTGTGAAGGAAGTCACGCAGCTGAAGAATGCCCAACTAGGCAGATTACTTGTTTCTTGTGTGAAGGGACTACCCACTACCCTGCTCAGTATCACATTTACCCCATGGTACAAAGAACCGTACAGCTGAAGAAAGAAGTAAAGAAAGGAGCCCTTATGGAAATTTTAGAAGAACTCGTGATGAAGGAAGAGGTGGAGGACACACCCAAAGAAGACCAATTAAACCATGCACTAAGTCATGCTATTCATGCGGAGAAGAAGGACACATCTCCCAAAATTGTCTGAATGGGGATCTAGTAGAATTCCCGACAGAGGAAGTAGAGTATGACCCACAGGAAATAGAAGCCCTGATTGAAACAGAAAAGTCCAGGAAGAGAAATAGATTGGATTCCAGGAAGAACCTAAGTCATATCACCTGTTTCAGGTGCAAGGAATCAGGGCACTACTTCAGCAGTTGCCCAAAAAGGAAGCCGAGGACCCAAGGAGGCTATGTAATCACAAGAAAACCTCGAGACTTGTCAGAAGTAATATGTTTCCGTTGGGATGAAGCAGGGCACTTTGCCAGAGAATGTCCCAAGGAGAAGGAGACTTGTGATAAATAGTTGAGTTGCAACGAGAAATATAGTCGTAGTAGTGAGAACATTTCCTTTATATTGAGGTGTTCAACTGAGGCATGTAATGGAAACACAAGAGATTGTAATCATTGGAGAATCAATAAAGTTATTTTCATGGGTACTGATTTGGATTTTATGAGTTGTTACTCTATGAAGAATGATTTTTGACCATTTTCGAGGATATGAGAAATATGGTCTATGGATGAAGTTGTGCATTTTAAGGGTGGTAGTACCCTGTGAGGACCCTTGACCCCTGGAAAGGATTATGATATTCCACGGAGTGGACCTTGGACAAAATAAGTATGAGTTTTACCTCGATATGTGGGACACCCAAAGAAGTATGAAGGGATGAAGTACTACTGGATATAAAGGAGGAATAATATTGGTAATATGGAACAATTGTAACTCCAGGATGGATCTGAGTAATCACATTTTAGTTTGGTACAAATAGAAGGAAGGGAGACAGTACAATTGGATGGATTTAAGAATGCTAGGAAGCTGGATGTTGGAATAATGATCAGTTTTCGCCGATGATGAGTTTAAGGTTTACAAGTGATGAGATGGGCCATAACCCACAGGCTCCAAGACCTACCAAGAGGTAAGCACATTCTTGTTGAAGGAAAAACCCTGGAAGAGATTTCGACCTTACCCACCGACGATTTTATAGGAGTAACGCAAAACCTGAGAGTTGTGAATGAACGATAGATGTTCATTTGGCTTGTAGAATCAATGGATTTATCTGAACTTAGGTCGTCGACAAGAGAAATTCTGCAATGCTTGTGAGGATGACTGAGTGTTAGAATGCGAGATTCACTAAACCGTATACAAGGTAATGATTTGGGTGTGGGATGGATTGATCACCATACCGACTTACTCTTATTATTCGGCTTGCTATATGGGATGGTAAATCTGAGTGACTTACCTATAGTAGAGAGACGACGATATTAAACCTTGTTTGAACCTTAGAATGGTATGACAATTTTCCCTTGTACAAGGTAGTTGTTGCCAAATCGTAGGACATACGGTGAGGTTCAGCCCAGACCCATTTCCTGCAGGAGAAACCATAAATTGATGACCACCGTGAGATATTGATAGTTGTTTAGTATTCACGCCAGACCCGTCTGCTAAGAAGACCCGATCATAGTAGAACCTTACCAAGATGGAAGGACAGAAGAATTGCGGTCAAGGTTATGCCACTACCGGAAGAGCCCAGAGAAGGAATTTTCCCGAGAATCTGAGAAGACCGACACTGTCAAGAATATGGATGGAGTACATGAGTTTTGATGGAACCGTAACCATGCTTCTAAGGGTCGTAGCACCCCAGACCGCTTGTGACGAATGATGGATTTTGAGAAGACCCCTGAACCTAACCTATTTCTTTCTAGCCTCTCCGAATCTTGAGGACGAGATTCATTTTAAGGGTGGTAGGTTTGTAGCATCCCAAAATTCTAAATTTTGGAATATTATATTAAATAGATAGTTTTGGTTGACTGTTTGTTTGTTGTGTGATTGATTTACTGAAAGTGAGTGAAATTGAAACTTTTGAAAGTTAAATGAGAGGGAATAAAAGGACTTTCCCAAACTTTCATTTTTGCATTTATGATCTCCGTGAATTCAAATTCTTTTCAGATACAAAACCCTAGAGAGAAGATGGCATGACTTCTTCCATTTAAAAAAATGAAAAGGGTTCTGAAAATATTTGAATTTGATTTGGAAATATTTCAGACTAAAAAACTTTATGCAACTCAATAATTTTCATGAGAGAAGATAAAATGACTTCTTCAAAACATATGAAATATGAGTTGGAAGTTTTAAAAGAAATAAATTTAAAGTCCTTTTGGAAATTATTTTTCAATTTGGAGTTATTTGGGTTTTATTCCAATTATTTTTCTCCAAAAATAAAATATATGGAAACTAGGGTAAAATGATTCCCTACAGTAGAAAATTGGAGAAAAATAAATTTGAAATTATTTTGGTATTTTTAAAATGATTTTTATTGGGTTTTACTGCAGCAGTAGAACTCTTTGCTTTATTTGAATTTTTGTATATTTTATTTAACATTAGAAAAATGTTTACGTTGTAGAAAATCTTTTTCTGAAAATTTTGATATATTATATGCCTATAGTATTTATTTATTTTATTTGGTTTTTATTTTTATTTTCTGTAAAGTTAGTTTAAAAAAAGTTAGGACCGACCGGACCGGGCCGGCCCAGTCGCCAGGCCGCGGCCCAGCCAGCCCAACGCCGCGCCCCACTCGTCCCCGAGCTTAGGACGGAGTCCCGAGCCGCCACGACAGCGCCGCCGCCACCGTGTCCTTCACGAACGCCGCGCCCCGCCGCCTTTGCCCTTGCCCCTTCCCCACGCCTCCCACTCCACACCCCTCCTATAAAGCCGCCACCCGACACCCCCTCTCTCTCCTTCGCATCGCGCCGCCCGCACTCACAGGAGTTCGAAAACTCCGACGAGATCCGCCGCACCGCCCCGCGCTCCACCGCCACCCTCGCCCGACGCCGCCACCACCTTCGATCCGCCTCGCCGAGCCGCCCCTCCCCGTCTACTCCACCGGCGTCGCCGAGCACCGGAGGCCTCGCCCGCGTCGAACCCGAGCCATCATCACCACCGACGACCTCGCCGGAGTCCACCTCCACCACGGTGAGCACCGGAGCCACTCTCCTCCGTTAGATCGTGGATGAACGTTGTAGATTAGATCGCATTTATTTTTTTCTTTTCAAAATGTTTTGTTTTATTTATCGAACGTTCGCTGTTTAGCCTCTGTAAGCGAACGTTTTCATCTAGTAAGCTTCTGTAGTGGACGTTCGTCCGTTAGCTTGCTGTCACGTGGCCAGGGACCCAGTTGCAAATAAGTTTTCTTACAGTTTAGCCCCTGATCTTCAAACCTTCGCTACTTTTTACCCGTTTATCCAAATCCAACGAAACCAAT